>NC_021162.2:31148111-31151436 GCF_000331145.2 Cicer arietinum | reverse complement strand
AAACAGAGTGAAAGTACCTTGACTCCAACTCACCGAGAGGAAATGGTCACACCAATATCGGTTGAAGAGCACATCGCTATTATAAAGGAGCGAGAACCCGTGGTACAAAAAGGGGAACCACTGCCAAAACCAGAAATTCGACTTCCATTCCCTCAAAGATTAAGGAGGGAAGAAACTGAAAAGCAATTTGGTAAGTTTCTTGATGTTTTTAAAAAATTACAGATTAACATCCCTTTTGCAGAAGCACTAGAGCAGATGCCGACATATGCTAAGTTCATGAAGGATATTCTGTCGAAAAAAAGAAAAATCCGCGGTGAAATAGTTATGCTTACTGAAGAGTGTAGTGCTATACTACAAAGGAAGCTGCCACCGAAGCTCAAGGACCCTGGAAGCTTCTCAATCACGTGCGCTATTGGAAATAGAACTTTTGGGAAGGCTTTGTGCGATCTTGGGGCTAGTGTAAGTCTTATGCCCCTTTCAATATACAAAAAATTGGGCATTGGAAAAGTCAAGGACACACAGCTGATGTTACAGTTTGCAGACCGCTCGATGAAACACCCCTATGGAGTGGTGGAAGATGTGTTGGCTAAAGTGGACAAGTTCATTTTTCCAGTAGATTTTGTGGTACTAGATATGGAGGAAGGCAACGACCTTCCTTTGATTTTGGGGAGACCGTTCTTAGCAACAGGGAGAGCTATGATTGATGTAGCAGATGGCACCTTAACCTTGAAAGTAAATGAGGAAACCGTCACTTTTAACATTCTAAAAGCCATGGAACACTCAAAAGAAAGAGAAGGGTGCAATCGAATCGAGATTGTAGATGAGATAGTCAATGAAGAAATAAAGCATCAAACACCCAACCTGCCATTAGAAAGAGTTTTATGTCTACCCCAAGATGTCGTTCAAGAAAGTGAAGACCCAAAGATGAAAGAGGTGTTGGCCGTGTTAGAAGCATCGCTATCCTACTCCCCCCGTTTTCCTACTAGGTGGGAGGACTTGAAAGGGAATGAAGACAAGTCCACGGAGAAAAAGACACCACTGATTGAACTCAAGCAGCTGCCTCTTCATTTGAAATATGTATTCCTGGGTGAAGAAGAAAAAAATTCAGCCATAATCAGTGCAAGCTTAAGCGAGTTACAAGAAGAAAAGTTGTTGAGAATTCTGCGGAAGCACAAGGGCGCTATCGGTTGGTCCATTGATGACTTGAAGGGAATAAGTCTGACTTTTTGTATGCACAAAATCCTCATGGAGGACAATCACAAACCAGTAGTACAACCCCAAAGGAGATTCAATCCGGTAAGGAAAGAAGTGATCAGCAAAGAGGTGGTAAAGCTACTAGAAGCCGACCTCATATACCCAATTTCAGATAGCTCTTGGGTGAGTCCCGTCCAAGTGGTACCAAAAAAGGGCGGAACGACTGTCATCACAAATGAAAAGAACGAGTTAATTCCTACTCGAACGGTTACAGGATGGAGAGTGTGTATTGATTACAATAGATTGAACAGTGCCACGAGGAAGGATCATTTCCCGCTCCCTTTCATTGATCAGATGCTTGAGCGGTTAGCCGGACATGAGTATTATTGCTTCCTAGACGGCTATTCAGGATACAATCAAATAGTTGTAGTGTAACACCCCGAATTTCAAAGCGAGGGTGTATTTTTTTTTCAAAAGAGATTAAAATAAAACAGAGAATTAAATAAGGAAATACCTTTGGATAAATAATTGAGTCATTATAATTTACAAGCAGCGGAAAAGTTTCTCAAATTATAAATCCAAAATATTTACACATCAAAAAGTGGTACATGTAACCCACCGAAAATAACATGTCAAGCTGACAATATTAGTAAATATACAGTTTTCCAGTTCAAGGTAACGTAATCCAAAAAAACATAAGTTCCCTCTATGTCATCCTAATCTGATCATTCTTCAAAAAATACTATAACTATACACCCTGAGTGATCTCCGCGCGCCCCGTGAGATCCTCCTACATAGCTTCAGTCAAGCATTCCCATCCGTAGGGTACGAACCGGTAGGATCGTCCTGGCTCTCATCTGAGGGCAAAGCCCAGATTTCCACAATAGTTGTAAAGGGTCACCAACCGAAATTAACAGATAACACATAACATTTAAATTTTCAAATACACAAAATAACCATTCAACTAAGCATGCACCTTAAAAGGATTTTCCATATGCTAAAAGTTCATGTAATGCTTACCAATTAACAATGAAATCAAAATAAAGTTCTCAATCCATCAAGTAATACATCACTGACCAAAACATTGATAAATCAATTGAGCAATCTGTTGTCTAACTCAAAATAAGAATTCCTACTGAGCCAATCGATTGCCAAATCGATTTTGTCAGTTCTGCTGAGTTCCTGTGTGGCCAAATCGATTGCCAAATCGATTTTGTCAGTTTTGCTAAGTTCCTGACTTAAGGCCAATCGATTGCCAAATCGATTTCTTGAATGGTTTTGAAAAGCAGATTACAAAATCGATTGGCAAATCGATTTTGCCAATATAGCAAAGTCCCTGCAACTCATCAAATCGATTGGGAAATCGATTTCCCTGCTTATCCTTCCAAAAATACATAAACTAATCCAATCCCATTCATACACAAACCGACATCTTAACACTTAGCAATTCCCCCACGATTACCACGACAAATTGAGTTTCGAAATAGTTTTACAACCCATCACACTTACGCACAATAAACAATTCATATCACTTAGCAATTTCAACACAATTACCACGACAACTCAAATTCAGAACACTCAATCCTAACTTGAATCAAACACGACTCGCGTGTCAAGCACCCTAATGCAATGCGTATATGCCAAAATGCATGGACTCGGAATTCCAAACAAAACCCTCCTCGAAGGGCTGTAAATCATAATTGTACCGCCTATCGCAGGCCAAAGTACCAATTACCGAGGTGCCACCTATCACGGGTCAACACGATTTACTAAAAGAAAAAGCGTAAGTCGTAAATGTATCGCCTATCACAGGCCAAAGTACTGTTTACCGAGGTGCCACCTATCACGGGTTAGCACAACTTACCAAAACGTAAATCGTAAACGTACCACCTATCACGGGTTAGTACTGTTTACCGAGGTGCCACCTATAACGGGTCAACACGATTTACCAAAATGAAATGCATGAACATACACAGACTCCATCCACAACAATCGCTAAGCAAATGCAGATATTAAAAGATTCCCCATTTTTAATACTCATCTGACTTAAACGATTTTCACACAACATTAAGCAAACAGAAATATTAAGAGATTCCCCATTCTTAATACTCTTTTAACTTAAACGATTTTC
>NC_021162.2:31143133-31147943 GCF_000331145.2 Cicer arietinum | reverse complement strand
TTAATACTCGTTTAACTCTAATGGTTTTCAAATTCCACACAAAACAACTCAAACATATTATCATATCCAATCCACAACTCACACCAAAACACATCAATTCATTTCTCCACAAAATCCAACCATGCACACAACAAATTTCATTAGTAATAATTAAGAACACGTCAAATACGACGAACACAAATCAACACAGATAAGTCCCTACATGCAAACTAGAAGTTTGGAAGGAGCCATTACCTTCTCGTTAGCTTTAACGTTTGATTACGGTACCGCGAGTAAAACTGGTAAAATCTCCGCTCGCAACGTCGCTTCCAAAGTTGGTCCCCTAGCACCGTAGCGTGGTAGTGAGCAACTTTCCCTTCTATCCCTTCGCGAAACAGGGAGGTTTGTGTTTGACGGTTTTTAAAAAACCCTAACACCGTTTTTCTTCGTTTTCGAATCAACGAGGAAGAGTGAAGTTAAGAAATCCTTATCCTATCACCCACAAAGCCTTGGGTTTCTAATCTTGAAGAAGAGAAGCAAAGAAAACAAAAAATGGAGGAAGGAGGGAGAAGCTTCGCGCGTGAGGTAACAGAGGAAGAAGATGGAATTTTTGCTTTTTCTTTCCTTTCTCTTTCTTTCCTTTCTTTTTCCTTTCTTCCTTTTTCCTTCTTTCCTTTTTATATCCCTTTTCTTTTCTTTCTATTTCCTTCTCTTTTCCCTCCACACAAACATATAAATATATATATATTAATTATAACTTAACAAATATCTCAAAATATCTAGATATTTGTTAAATTACCATTTCACTCGTAACGCATTAAATTCTCCGTAAAGGATTCACCGCACTTAATTTAATTTATTTATCGACGAGTAATTTTAATCGGCATCCAAATATCTTTTTGATCATATAAACTCCAAAATATTATTAACTTTGGCTAAAAAGCCTCCGAGCCAAAATCCAGAATACACAAAAATACATAAAGTATACTTTACAATTATGGGTCTTACATGTAGCACCCGAGGATCAAGAGAAAACTGCATTTACATGTCCGTATGGGGTATTTGCTTATCGAAGAATGCCATTTGGACTGTGTAATGCGCCGACCACATTTCAAAGGTGCATGATGTCCATATTTTCTGATATGATTGAGAAACATATCGAGGTATTCATGGACGACTTTTCTGTATTTGGCTCATCCTTTGATAATTGTTTGATTAATCTATCTCTTGTATTAGAAATGCGTGAAAAATCTAACTTGGTCCTAAATTGGGAGAAATGTCATTTTATTGTAAGAGATGGAATTGTTTTAGGCTACCGAATCTCCCACAAGGGGATCGAGGTAGACAAGGCCAAAGTTGAAGTGATTGAAAAACTTCCCCCTACCAACGAGAAAGGCATTATAAGCTTTTTAGGCCATGCTGGATTTTATAGAAGGTTTATAAAAGATTTTTCAAAAATTGCAAAACCACTTACAAACTTACTTGCGAAAGACACACCTTTCAAATTCAATGAGGATTGTATGCATGCTTTTAACAATTTGAAAAACCAGCTGATAACTGCCCCCATCATCACTGCACCTAACTGGTCACTACCTTTTGAAATCATGTGTGATGCAAGTGACAGTGCTATTGGGGCGGTTCTGGGACAAAAAAAAGACAAGATGTTGCATGTGATCTACTATGCTATTCATGTTTTAAATCAGGCACAACACAATTATGCTACAACTGAAAAAGAATTATTAGCTGTAGTCTATGCTTTTGATAAATTTTGGTCTTATTTATTAGGATCGAAAGTTATTGTTTACATTGATCATGCTTCCTTGAGGTATTTGTTTACTAAGCAGGAATCAAAACTACGGTTGCTTAGATGGATTCTATTACTACAAGAATTTGACATTGAGATCCGGAATAAAAAGGGGTCAGAGAACACTGTGGCTGACCACCTATCTCGATTGGAGAAGGTTGAGGAGAATGAGGACATTAGACCGATTCGAGATCAATTTGCTGATGACCACATCTTTGCCATTACCACGGTACCTTGGTTCGCCGACTTTGCTAATTTCAAGGTGGGGGGTACAATCCCATCTGATTTCACTTACCAACAACGAAGGAAGTTTATCCACGATGCCAAATTCTATGTATGAGATGAACCCTTTCTGTACAAAAGAGGAGTGGATGGGCTGTTGCGAAGATGTGTGCCCGAGGAGGAACAAGAAAAGGTAATGTGGCACTGCCACGACTCCGAGTATGGGGGTCATTTCAGTGGTGACTGAATTGCAGCAAGAGTTCTACAATCGGGGTTGTTCTGGCCTTCATTATTCAAAGATGCATTCAACTATGTGAAGAAATGCGATCGATGCCAGCGCACTGGTAACATCTCAAAATGGGATGAGATGCCGCAAAATCCTGTATTAGAAGTAGAAGTGTTCGATGTGTGGGTATTGATTTCATGGGTCCATTCCTATCGTCATATAACAAAGTTTATATCTTGGTGGCGGTGGATTATGTCTCAAAATGGGTTGAAGCAATAGCTACTCCAACAAACGATTCGAAACAGGTTATCACCTTTCTCAAGAAGAACATATTCGCTCGCTTCGGCGTGCCTCGAGCCTTGATTAGTGACGAAGGCACCCATTTTCTAAACTGGAATATGGAATACCTTCTAAAGAAATATAATGTGCGTCATAGAGTGGCAACCCCATACCATCCACAAACAAGTGGGCAAGTTGAAGTCTCCAACAGGCAGCTTAAACGAATCCTAGAAAAGACAGTAACTGCCTCATGAAAAGATTGGTCAACGAAACTTGATGATGCACTTTGGGCCTACCGAACAGCTTTTAAGACCTCCCTGGGTATGTCACCGTATCAAATTGTGTATGGTAAAGCTTGTCATCTACCTCTCGAACTTGAACATCGAGCATTTTGGGCGACGAAGTACTTGAACTTCGACTTGGGCAAGGCGGGAGAGGCGAGAATTCTTCAACTTCACGAGTTAGAGGAATTCTGGAATTTTGCTTATGAGAATGCCAAGATATATAAAGAAAAAATCAAGAAATGACATGACAAAAAAATCAAATTCAAAGAATTCCAAGAAGGAGAACTAGTTCTCCTATTCAACTCAAGATTGAAGTTGTTTCCTGGAAAACTAAAGTCAAGATGGTCGGGGCTTTTCAAGGTAACCAAGGTATTTCCACACGATGCCGTCGAATTGAAAGATATACATCCCGATCGGAACTTCAAGGTCAATGGACAAAGACTCAAATCGTATTTCGGGGAAGAATCAAAACTTTCGATGGAGTCCATCCACCTGGTTGCCATTTGAAGAATGAATTGTCAAGCTCAGGACACTAAACAAGCGCTTATTGGGAGGCAACCCAACTTCATATCCTTTGCATTTTAGTTTGATGTCACTTCATTTACTTTCAATTTTAGTTTTGAATTACTAATTTTATTCATTCTTGATGTTTAGTATAAGCAAGAAATCATAAAAATGTGTTGGGGATTGTTTTTTTCAGTTGAGAGGGAGAAAAACGCGCCTGGAGCGCGCCTGGGGCGCTTGAAGCGCATTTCAGGAAATTCACCTCTTCCAACGCGCGCCTGGAGCGCGCCCTGGAGCGCTTGAAGCGCATTTACCAGGTTTGGCCTCTGCCAACGCGCGCTTGGAGCGCGTCCTGGAGCGCTTGAAGCGCATTTAACAGAAGTCCTGGCAATGCTGGGCTTTTAAACGTTACAAGTAAGTAAACCTTCTCTCTTTCACAATCTCGAAAATTGTCTCATCCTCAAGTAAGTTTCCCTCTCCTATCCAACATCATCCCATCCTCAAGTAAGTTTCCCCAAACCTCTAATATCAACTCATTCTTGTTTATTGATGCATGTGGGTTTTTCTCTTTTAAATTTGAATCTATGCTAAATGTTATACATTATGCATGCACGCATGTTTGTTTAATGAGATCGAATGGGGTTAATGGTTGCGAGATTGGGGGTTGTTCATTCATTATTATGCCTGCATTCCAACTGTTTGATAAAATGTCACAACCATTATTATGCTTGCATTCCAACTGTTTGATAAAATGTCACAACCATTATTATGCTTGCATTCCAACTGTTTGATAAAATGTCACAACCATTATTATGCTTGCATTCCAACTGTTTGATAAAATGTCACAACCATTATTATGCTTGCATTCCAACTGTTTGATAAAATGTCACAACCATTATTATGCTTGCATTCCAACTGTTTGATAAAATGTCACAACCATTATTATGCTTGCATTCCAACTGTTTGTTAAAATGACACAACCAATGCAAATGCATTATTATCACTTAGAATTTTGGTGGACAAACTCATGGCCATGTATGATGTTATTTTTCCAAGGTAGACCGTGCCTAAATTAAGTAGCTCTAACTTGAAATATTCTGAAACTTGGGGGTGATTACTTGTTTTTCAGGACCGAATGGCAACCCAACAAAAAGCAAAAAGAACTAAGGTTGCAACTACATCTTCCGCCCCACAACACGATGCATTCCTTTTCAAGACCAGGGCAACACAGGAATACCATGCCAAACTCCCAGCAGTCCACAAGTTTGTAAGCGAAAAAAATTTTCAGTTGGAAGACGATGAATTTGTTGACATCCAGGCTATGATTGCTTCCCGAGGATGGGAGAAGCTGACCACATTTGTCACCACAGCGAGCAAATCATTAGCTGTGGAATTCTACTCTAATGCCTCCGATCTAAAGTCTGACCAACGATTCCCATTTGACCAATTTGTGAGTTACGTGAGGGGAAAAAGGGTACCATTCACAACTCAAGTCATCAATGAAATTTTTGG
>NC_021162.2:31142315-31143043 GCF_000331145.2 Cicer arietinum | reverse complement strand
GAAATAGAGATGGCTCAGTTCAGAAATTACGCTCAGTGGACCTCACCCCGATTGCTAAAGCATGGAGTACTTTTGTCCATCATACACTATTTGCCATGTTCGAACGTGTCCGATATAACATTTCAAAGAGCATGTCTACTACTTGCTATCTTAAAAGGTGACAAAATTAATGTGGGCATGTTAATAGCCAACGATATTCAGGGCACAACCATTCTTGATCCCCCGACAGGCTACTTCCATCACGCCTCCCTGATAGGCAAATTATGTGAGTTGGTGCGAGTGGTACCAAAACAAGGCGAAGAAATGTTGAAACCAGCTACTCCAATCACTGCAAGATGGATAACAAAACACTCTATGATTCCAGCAGACCATCCTGTTGCCCCACCAGCAGCAATGCCAGCAGAGGAAAATACTGAACCACAGGACCCACAACACCACCCTCCACACCCATCCTAGCTCTCTAACGAAGACAGAATCGGTAGATTGGAAACTATGATGGAACGAGTGATGATTGATCAGCGAGAGAGACATGCCAGATTGGAACTGGGGATGACCAATCTCTATCGAGCATTTGCCTCCTCTCAACACACACCGGGAGGCATGTTTTATGCTGATTTATTTACACCTCACCAGTATACCGGCGACCATAGCGGAACAAGAGCAGATGATCTAAACGAGGATCCTTGAATTGCTAAACTAGAGAAGTTTTCTTTCTTTTGTTTTTGAAT
>NC_021162.2:31136582-31141917 GCF_000331145.2 Cicer arietinum | reverse complement strand
TATTTACACCTCACCAGTATACCGGCGACCATAGCGGAACATGAGCAGATGATCTAAACGAGGATCCTTGAATTGCTAAACTAGAGAAGTTTTCTTTCTTTTGTTTTGAATTTTTTTTTCTTTCGTTTTTTTTTCTTTTCTTGTTTTTCTTTGTTTTAGTCTAGTCTATTTGCTTTTCTTTGCGTCGTCTTGTTTTCTTTGTTTGATGATGTAACAGTCGTATTGACATGCACTTAATCTTAAAATTTATGTTTGTGACTTTGCAAGTTAAATTTCACTTCTTAGATTATGTTATTGCTCAAGTCGACAAGCCTTCCTAATGCATGCATTTTTTTATTACTAAATGGTTGTAGAAGGCTAATATGCCATCAATTTTTCAAAAATACAATTTTAACTTTTCAGAAGCATGTTGGCTTTATTTTGATTGTTCATACTCTCTCTTATTATCCTACCCGTGAGCTTTTGAGCCTAAACACTTAAATTCTTTGTTGTGTGATTATCCAGACATGTGTTATCCCTCTAGAACTTGCACTAATTCTGACTTGCATCACTTGTAATTTATGCATACATTGAGGCAATTTTATTGGTCGTTTGAGCCTTTCTAACTACCCTATGAAAATTTTCCCCTTTGCTAGCCCCTTTGAGCCTTGCCCTTTTATTTCGGTTACTAGCCACATTACAAGCAAAACACCTGACTTTAATTAAATCACCTTACTTGGAGTTAGGTAGAAAAAAAAAATTCTTGTCTTGATAAAATTCTAAGTTTGGGGTTGCTCATGGGATAGCAACTTTTTAAGTTTGGGGTGGTTATTCTCACAAAGAGAAAATAAAAAAAAATAAAAAGAAGAAAAAGAAAATGAAAGAAGAAAGAAGAAAAAAAAAATTCAATTTGTCTACTTTGGTAAAAAAAATAATAATATCTTATTGGTTCTTTTGTCAATGTTTGAGAATCTCCATAATGAAAAGATGAAGAAAAAAAAATGGTAGAATAAGGTGGAAATGTATGCCTAACTCCAAGTGGTAAAGCCTACTATCCCAAAATGTCCTACCCTTACCTAAGCCTCATTACAACCCGAAAGTCCTCCAAAAATGTATGTGTTTACTGCATTGTGATTGCTAACTAGAATTTTTTCAAGCCTATGGTAGCGTGATGCATGTTCTAGGATTTGAGCGATAAATTCATAACCCTTTCTAAACACTTGAGAGAAATTTTGGTGAGATTGTGTGAAGAGAGAGTTGAATTTGATGAATGAATGCCAATGTGTACAAATCTTGTTGTCTGTATTTTTGAAAACAACCATAGAGCATGATGAATGTTTTGCAGTAGCAAGAACTTTGAAATTTGAGTTTGATGTAATTTGAGAAATTGAATTTAAGTGTGCATTTAACAGGACCAAATATGAAATTAATTGTTGCTTGGGGACAAGCAATAGATTAAGTTTGGGGTTGTGATGACTCTTCATCATATGCATATTTTCCCACTGTTTTAGTCTTATTTATCCTCAATCATCAGTTAAATTAAGGATTTATTTGATACATTTTGTTGATTTTTGTTCTTTGAGTTAATAAAATGTTTTTTGTTTTTATTTCGTTGATTAAGTAGGAATTTGTCGTAATTTTACATTGCGTTTTGTTTTAGTGCAGTGCTGAATTTTGGTGAAAAATCAACATGACATATGTGGAGTATTTCAGCCATATCTGGAGTTCTAGATGTCCAATTAGTGTCACTCCAAGTGCTAATGAAAGCTAGGATCCATATCTACAACTTTCATGAAGACATCAGGACCAAATTCAGACGCAAAGGATGCGAATAATGCATAATACATCAGACAGCAGATGATGTGCGCCTAGAGCGCGCCCTGCGCGCTTGAAGCGCATTTCTCAGGTTTGGCCTCTGCCAACGCGCGCCTGGAGCGCGTTTTTCCGCGCCTGGGGCGCGCGACGCGCACCAACAACCATAAAAACATAGATTTTTACTGTTTTAGGGATCTTTTTGACTCTTGGGAACTTGGGAGACTTGTGCCCTAGCATAGAAACTCAAAGACGGCCGTTTCTAACGCCATTGAAGCAGTTTTATCAAGAATCATCCATGAATCATTCTTGTAATTCTTCTTTAATCCTTATCTTTTGTATCTCTGTCATGAGTAACTAAACCCTATTTGTTATGGATGAATGTAACCAAATGAAACCCTTATTTTTCTGATTTGATTTATAATTATATGAATGAGTTTATTGAATTGTTTTTCTCATCTCCGTGCTTAATGCTTTTTATTGCTTGATCAACATTAAAATGTTCTATGATTTGTATTTTGAAACGGAAGTGGACTTTACGAATGCTTGAGATGAGAAATTCATGAATTTGTAGTCTAGGGATAGATGCAGGTCATGAAACCAATTAAATTAGTTGCAAAGCAATAATTTACAAGAGAATTTTTATACGGTAATGCTTAATTCTAATCTTAAATCCACTAAGGAATTAGGGGTTACTTTGGAATTAAAGGTTCTGTCACTAAGACATTAGGGCAAGAATAATAAAGAGAATTCGGTAATAATTCAATAAAGGAATTCAGTAACTAGGATCAAATTAGACACCAAGGTTGGATTCGAAGTGAAACTCATCCCTGACATTTTTCTCATTATAAAAGATCAATTTTATTATTGTTGTTAATTTCAAACATTATTTCAATCAACTTGGGAACCTTTTTGTTCAATTCTAGTAATCAAATATAATTCAATAGTAAAACGCAATCCTTGAGTTCGACACTCGGTACTACCGTTTTATTATTACTTGCAACGATTCAGTATACTTGCTGAAAAGCAATCAGTCCCCAACTCTACATCTTCATCATCTGAAGATTCATCTTCCGCTGAATGACTCTGTTTTAATTTTTTTATACTTTTTGATGTTGACTTAATTCAGGGGAGTCAGATTATGGATTATATTTTGTCTTATGTTGGTTAACTCTTTGATATTATGTTTTGTTTGCTGATGTTATGGTTGTTTAAACTCAAATTATGTTTGCTGATGTTATGAATGAATTCATAAACCTATGGCATTTTGTTTAAGTTGCTGGAACTTTATTTTAGGTGTTAATGAAAAATCTACTTACCTCAATATTGCATAATTTCAAAATTTTGTTTTTACTTGAATGTTGAAAGGAAATTTTTTTCAAAATTATCACTTGTATGATTGAGGGGGAGTTTAATTATTTCATTCTTACATAAAACAAACATCATAATCTAAAGAATTTTGTCATCATCAAAAAGGGGGAGATTGTTGAGACAAAATCTCTCTCAATTGGTTTTAACGATAAAAAAATTAATTAAAAGATTATGATTGAGGTTAATGACTAATCTGTGCTTTTGAGTGTATTCATATAAGAAAACACGTTATTTGTAACACCCCGATTTTCAAAGCGAGGGTGTATTTTTTTTTTCAAAAGAAATTAAAATAAAACAGAGAAATAAATGAGGTAATAACTTTGGATAAATAATCGAGTCATTATAATTTATAAGCAGCGGAAAAATTTCTCAAAATATGAATCCAAAATATTTACACATCAAAAAGTGGTACATGTAACCCACCGAAAATAACATGTCAAGCTGACAATATTAGTAAAGGTACAGTTTTCCAGCTCAAAATAACGTAATAAAAAAAACATATGTTCTCTCTATGTCATCCTAATATGATCATTGTTCAAAAAAACTATAGCTATACATCATGAGTGATTTCCACGCGCCCCGTGAGATCCTCCTTAACATAGCTCCAGTCAAGCATTCCCATCTACATTACCGTCCGTAGGGTACGAACCGGTAGGATCGTCCTGGCTCTCATCTGAGGGCAAAGCCCAGATTTCCACAATAGTTGTAAAGGGTCACCAACCGAAATTAACAATTAACACATAACATTTAAGTTTCAAATGCACAAATAACCTTTCCACTTAGCATGCACCTTAAAAGGGTTTCCATATACCAAACATGCATAAACAAGGTTGAACAATGAAGTTTTTAACAAAACTGCACTGTTGTATTCGAATACAATATCTCTGTATTCGAATACAAGGTTGTTTCAACAGTCAACAGCAAAAACAACATGTCTATATTCGAATACAACCTTCTGTATTCGACTACATATAAGTCAGCAGCAAAAACAACATGTCTGTATTCGAATACAACCTTCTGTATTCGACTACATATAAGTCAGCAGCAAAAACAACATGTCTGTATTCGAATACAACCTTCTGTATTCGACTACATATAAGTCAGCAGCAAAAACAACATGTCTGTATTCGAATACAACCTTCTGTATTCGACTACATATAAGTCAGCAGCAAAAACAACATGTCTGTATTCGAATACAACCTTCTGTATTCGAATACACATCAGACAGCAGCAGAAAAATAGCAAAATTCAGTTTTTAAAAGGGTTTTGAAATCAATCATCACTTACACACAAATCCAAACAATCAATGCGATGCGTATATGCCAAAATGCACGGACTCGGAATTCCAAACCAAAACCCTCCTCGAAGGGCCGTAAATCATAATTGTATCGCCTATCGCAGGCCAAAGTACCAATTACCGAGGTGCCACCTATCACGGGTCAACACGTTTTACTAAAAAGCGTAAATCATAAACGTACCACCTATCACGAGTCAGTACTGTTTACCGAGGTGCCACCTATCACGGGTTAAGACGATTTACTAAAAGAAAAGGCGTAAATCGTAAACTTACCGCCTATCACATGCCAAAGTACTATTTACCGAGGTGCCACCTATCACGGGTCAGCACAATTTACCAAAACGTAAATCGTAAACGTACCACCTATCACGGGTCAGTACTGTTTACCGAGGTGCCAGCTATCACGGGTCAACACAATTTACCAAAATGAAATGCATGAGCATACACAAACTCCATCTACCACAATCGTTAAGCAAATGCAGATATTAAAAGATTCCCCATTTTTAATACTCATTTAACTTAAACGATTTTCACCACAAACATTAAGCAAACAGAAATATTAAGAGATTCCCCATTCTTAATACTCTTCTAACTTAAACGATTTTGCAAAACAACATTAAGTAAACAAGACATTAAGAGATTCCCCAAAACACATCGATTCATTTCTCCACAGAATCCAACCATACACACAACAAATTTCATCACTATTAATTAAGAACACGTCAAATGCGACGAACACAAATCAACACAATCCACCACTCAAACACAACAAGTTTCATTTACTCAAAATCATTCGTAAATGAGTTTAAATTCATTTTCCACGAAACATTCATCAATATAACCAAAACCTAACTCTAAGATTTTACCCATAAAGCC
>NC_021162.2:31135891-31136528 GCF_000331145.2 Cicer arietinum | reverse complement strand
ATAAGTCCCTAAATGCAAACTAGAAGTTTGGAAGGAGCCCTTACCTTCACGTTAGCTCTAACGTGCGATTACGGTACCGCGAGTAAATCCGGTAAAATCTCCGCTCGCAACGCCGCTTCCAAAGTTGGTTCCCTAGCACCGTAGCGTGGTAGTGAGCAACTTTCCCTTCTATCCCTTTGCGAAACGAAGCTTAGATCTAGATGAAACGGGGAGGTTTGTGTTTGACGGTTTTGAAATCCCTAACACCGTTTTTCTTCGTTTTCGAAACAATGAGGAAGTATGAAGCTGAGAAATCCTTGCTTTGTTGCCCACTAATCCTTGGATTTCTATTCTTGAAGCCAAAGAAAGAAAAAGAAAGCAAAACCAATGAAAGAAGAAAAGGGGGAGAAGAGGAATGTTGCGAGGCAGAGGAAGAAGAAGACGTTTTCCTTTTCCTTCCTTCTAATTTCCTTTCTTTCTATTTCCTTTTCTTTCTTTTCTATCTCCTTTCTTTTTCCCTCCAAACAAACATATATATATATATATTAATTATAACTTAACTAATATCTCAAAAATCTAGATATTTGTTAAATTACCATTTCACCCATAACGCATTAAATTCTTCGTAAAAGATTCACCGCAGTTAATTTAATTTATT
>NC_021162.2:31131261-31131698 GCF_000331145.2 Cicer arietinum | reverse complement strand
CTCTTTTCAAGATCACGTTGAGTCTTGGCAGCAATATGTGCAGCAACAGAAGCAGCCATGTTGTTCATAGCCTCCACCATTCGATCGTCCCTATTAGCATTGGCTCTTGGAACGTCATCCCTTCTTGGCGGTATGGTTTTTCCTATAAAACTATCATCAAGTAGAGTCTCAACACTACTTCAAATAACTCCAAAACTAGCTTCTGACCACATTAACACATAATAATTATTGCGGACCTGACAGCTCAACCCCCTAAACCGACGCATGATCAGATAATAACTCCCAACTTATAGGTTGACCTACAATCTTTAACTAAGGCTCCACAGCCCCCAAAGAAAACCAAACCAAAGCTCTGATACCACAATGTAACACCCGGATTTTCAAAGCGAGGGTGTATTTTTTTTTCAAAAGAAATTAAAATAAAACAGAGAAATAAA
>NC_021162.2:31130327-31131149 GCF_000331145.2 Cicer arietinum | reverse complement strand
ATATTAGTAAATGTACAGTTTTCCAGTTCAAAATAACGTAATCCAAAAAAAGACATAAGTCCCCTCTATGTCATCCTAATCTGATCATTCTTCAAAAAAACTATAGCTATACACCCTGAGTGATCTCCACGCGCCCCGTGAGATCCTCCTAACATAGCTCCAGTCAAGCATTCCCATCTACATTCCTGTCCGTAGGGTACGAACCAGGAGGATCGTCCTGGCTCTCATCTCAGGGGAAAGCCCAGATTTCCACAATAGTTGTAAAGGGTCACCGATCGAAATTAACAATTACCACATAACATTTAAGTTTTTAAATGCACAAAATAACCTTTCAACTAAGCATGCACCTTAAAAGGGTTTTCCAAATGCTAAAAGTTCATATAACACATGCCAAATAACAATGAAAACGAAGAAGGTTCTCAAATCCACCAAGTAATACATAACTAACCAAGACATTGATAAATCAATGAGCAATCTGTTATCTAACTCAAAATAAGAATTCCTACTAAGCCAATCGATTTCCAAATCGATTTACTGAAGGAATTTAGTGAAATTTGAACTCTGGGCTCAATTCAATCGAAATCGATTGAATGAATGACTGAGCCCTGGTATTAATGCCAATCGATTTCCAAATCGATTTTGTCAGTTTTGCTGAGTTCCTGTCTTTCTGCCAATTAATTTCCAAATCGATTTCTTAAAAGGTTTTGAAAAACATATTTATACAATCAATTGGCAAATCGATTATGTCAATTTAGGAAAGTCCCTGTAACTCAGCCAATCGATTGGGTAATCGATTTCCCTGCATATTCTTCCAAAAATACA
>NC_021162.2:31116484-31129036 GCF_000331145.2 Cicer arietinum | reverse complement strand
CGTTTTTCTTCGTTTTCGAAACAACGAGGAAGTATGAAGCTGAGAAATCCTTGCTTTCTTACCCACTAATCCTTGGGTTTCTATTCTTGAAGCCAAAGAAAGAAAAAGAAAGCAAAACCAATGAAAGAAGAAAAGGGGGAGAAGAGGAATGTTGCGAGGCAGAGGAAGAAGAAGACGTTTTCCTTTTCCTTCCTTCTAATTTCCTTTCTTTCTATTTCCTTTTCTTTCTTTTCTATCTCCTTTCTTTTTCCCTCCAAACAAACATATATATATATATATATATATATACATATTAATTATAACTTAACAAATATCTCAAAAATCTAGATATTTGTTAAATTACCATTTCACCCATAACGCATTAAATTCTCCGTAAAGCATTACCGCACTTAATTTAATTTATTTATCGACGAGTAATTTTAATCGGCATCAAACTATCTTTTTGATCATATAAACTCCAAAATATTAATAACTTTGGCTAAAAAGCCTCCGAGCCAATATCCAAAATACACAAAAATACATAAAAGTATACTTTAAAATTATGGGTCTTACATTATTATTCATTATGGCAAAAAGAAGAAAATTCTGAATTAAATGCTAAGTATGGAAAATGCCGAGGATGGCCTCACGAGCTGGTGAAACTGCCGTTATGCATCCTCGCTGATTTGAATTCATTAAAGAAAGGCATAATAGTATTAAAGAATGAATTATTTGAATTCATTCAACAAAGGTAGAATAGTATTAAAAAAATGAATTGTTTGATTCATTCAATAAAGGCAAAATATTATTAAAGAATGAATAAAGAAAAGCTTTTGAAGAAAAGGAGCAAGAAAGGCAAAAGAAAGGTACGGGGAAGGATTACATTAGCATGTGCCTATAGTCAACATCTTGAAAAGCATCCCAACACTTTATGAAAGCAACCCATCATGTCATAGGCAAAGGCTACATGTACTCTTGTGTGTTTAAAAAAGATTCTAAGGTCAATCTTCAAAAAGGCAACAACAAACAAGTCCAAAATAAATTGCTCACATGTCTTAAGGCAAGGAAAGAGAAAAGGACTTCACACGTGAAGCCTTTACAAAGTCTTGAAGAAAGGAATGAAAAGGACATCACATGTTCTTACAAGCATTAAATGAAGGAAAGAGAAAAAGTTCACATGTGAAGCTTTACCAAGGCATTGAAGAAAGGAGAACGAAAATGACTTCACATAAATTTCAAACATTAAAGAAAGGAAAGAGAAAAGGACAGCATGTGTCCCCAAGTACCCAGAAAATCTGCTACCTCGTACTTGAACATGGATAGCATCCATCCAAGGAGCTGAATGGCATTTTCGTAATTATGAAGAAAAACCTTGACATTTCTAAAATGGATTTTCCAACGGTCATAAAAAGCTTGGCATATGAAATGAACATCATAAGACCTCTATAAATTGCAGCAAGCTGATCTTCATCAAAAACACAACACATTGCATTAAAAAGATCAAAGATCTAAAAGCTTTTAAGAAGCAACATTCATTATATCTTCATATTTTCTACAAATCCTACATTAGATCTTTGTTAATCTTTTGAGAAAGTATTTAGAATCAACCACTCTCATATCACACTGTAATTTCCACGTGAGATACACTTGGAAATATTTGAAAACTGATTGTAAGCTTGGTGAAGCTTAAGAATACACAAGTTATAATCATCCTCTGTCTGAGGTTGATCTGTTTGAACATTAGTGAAATCTCACAAGGGTGTGAGCACTGGAAGTAGCCATCTTTGGGTGAACCAGTATAAAAATAATGCGTGTCAATCTTATATTTCTCTTTCACTCTTTAGCTCAGTTCAAATCTAAAGGTTTTGAAAAACCCATCCTCGGGCTTGCCATCCTCTGCAAGAGGATAGTTTTTAAAACACTTGAAAATTATTTTTAAAACAGCAAAATCCATATTCAACCCCCCTTATAGTGATATTTAGCTACACGAGACGGGTGGCTTCGGCGGCGTTGGAATCTCAAAACAAATCAATAACTCAGTGATGATCGGTAAGTGATCATTCACTGGAGAAGGAAACTCTGACTCGGTCCGCCTAGATGGTCCTGCAATCTCTCGCTCCACTGGCCTCGGTCTCTTATCCCTTTCGCCAGTCCCTGGTCCAACCACTGTATCCTTAGCTCCTACAATGGCCTTTAACTCAATCCTAACTGATGAATCATCTACATCTTCCCATGCTCCACTCATTCTGAGCACCAATCCTGCTGGTACCGGATAATCGATCTTCTCGCGAGTGAGCTTCACGAGGTATACTGTTCCAGCTCTCTTACTCGTCCTCGCTACCCTCCCCATATAAGTAGCCCTGCTTGAGATGGGATCGTATGCCCAAGCAGTCGGCAAACCTCGATCAGAGAAGTCTAACGAAGTTTCCGTCGTCAGGGTAACAATCGGTGGAATGGACTCGGGTATCATCTGAGGGCAAAGCCTAAATTTCACAATAATTGTAAAGGGTCACCAACCGAAATTAACATATATCACTTAGCAATTAAATTTTAAATGCACAAAATAATTTTTCATCTTAGCATACTCCTTGAAAGGGTTTTCATATGTCAAACATGCATAAATAAGTTGAAAAATGAAGTTTTTGACAAAACTGCACTGTCGTATTCGAATACAGCATCCTTATATTCGAATATAGTGCTAATTCACAAGTCAGTAGCAAAATCATAAAAACTGTATTCGAATACATCATCCTTGTATTTGAATACAGTGCTATTTTGTAAGTTAGTAGCAAAAACAGCACAACTGTATTCGACTACAGCATCCTTGTAGTCGAATACATGTGCGAAAATAGTGAAAAATCCTGACAACTGTATTCGACTACCACATGGCGTAGCTGGATACAATTGCTAAGTCAGTAGCACAATCAACTTAAATGTATTCGAATACAAGCTCCTCCTATTCGAATACAACTGCTAAATAATGTAGATTATAGTTTCGGAAATGTTCTACATTCAATCAACACGTACACACAAATCCAAACAATCACACTTACCAATTTCGGCACAATCACAAACAACAACTTAGTATGTATATACAATCATCACAGTATATCAAACATGACTCGCGTGACAAGCACCCTAATGCAATGTGTATATGCCAAAATGCATGATTTCCGGAATTCCAACTAAAACTCTCCTCGAAGGGGCGTAAATCATAATTGTACCGCCTATCACAAGCCTTATACTAATTCCGGAATTCCAACTAAAACACTAACACTTGTGTTTTGTTTTCTTGAAATAGAGAAAGAAGAAAGAAAAGTGTTCGCGTGGCCTGGGTTTTAGTTTTTCCTCCTCCTCATCCTCTCTGTTTGTTTTTCATACATATATACATACATTACTTATATTATATCTTAATTCATGATATATAAAAGGATCAACTCTCAATAAGAAAGCACAATACAACAATTTAGATAATCTTACAAACTCAAAATTCTTAAGTATTCATAATTCAAGGTTTCAATTTTAGCAAATACACCCGTTCAACTTTATATTACTTAGTGCTTAGGTTTCTGTTTTAGTGTGAAGTTCATTGTAATTAATGTGCTTAGAAGAAGTAAAACAAAACACAGTTTCACCCATTTGTAACCTAGCCCAGTAGTGGTTATTCTGCCTCAATGACTTGTAGGTTTTCAAGTTGGAAGTTGAGAAGACTTGACTTGTAGGGTCAAGTTGTTTTAGTGCCACAACATTTAGCAGGTTTCATATTTGAAGTTGATATAAAGGAAAGACATATATTTTTATACTAATTCAAAACATACTATTGTTACATCTATCCATCCCCTTACAAAGAGATTTTTCCAGTATGGTCGAGGACTAAATCCATTATTTCAATTAATAACATACAAGTATTATTTACTATGTCTCTTCATGCTTTGATTATTTTTCTATAGCCTCTTCAGGATGTCATCATAAGAACCCTTCTTTAACTTTCTGGCAACTTGTCGTTGAGGTTCATGAGTGTTGTTGTACCTTTTAAGGTAACTCTTACAGGTGAGAGAGTTGTTCCCATTGTGAGATTGATTTACATATGTTCTAGTTTGTATCTAAATTGGCACAAAGTTTGTTTCTAGGATTCTAGCTCTCATTATGAGAATGTTACATATCAAGTCCTATACTAGTTTAAAGTGTGTGAAAATAATTCGAGTTATTTACATCAATTTTAATAACTCTCTATTGGGAGGATTTTTCATTCATACATTTCTTTTGATATGTTTTAGGTTTTTCTCAACATATTGCCTTTTTCATTCCCTCTCTAGTCTCGTATGACTGAACGATTACTTCTTAAATATAGTGAAGAAGTATTCATTGATAATATTACCATTAGCGATCTCCAATCACCATTTAAGGTATATCAGTCTTGAATATGTATCCATATGTATCTTCTTGATTGATTATGTGTATCTTCAATTTAAGAGGGAATATCATAGAAGATGTTACTAATAGAGGATGTCACACAGACTGACGATTAAATGGATTCAAAATGTTGATACAAAGATAAACAAATTTGTATTTTGTAGAGTGTTGACTATTCAAATAATTCACTTTCCATAGCATTGACTTTCCTCAAAGTCATAAGATATAGTTCTTGTGACAGTTATTATAGGCAGACAATCATTTTTTATGACACACTTATTAGAGGCAGACGATTATTTTGCTTGACACACTTATCAAAGGCAAATGATCATTTTTCTTGACACACTTATCAAAGGCATCACATTAAAATCATTCTTGTATTAACAAATTCATTGTAGGCGTGTTTGAAAGCGCATTCATCAAAGTTAGACACAATTTTGTAGCTTCTTTAGAGTCACTGAGAATTTTATTTAGTAGTTTTTATTTTCCTTGTTCATCAAAGGATATAACTTATATCATAACACAGACATGTAACATTTTGACTTGAACAACTTATCGCAATACTTCTTATTAATATATTACGATTGTTGGACCTTAGTCCTCTTAATCCTAATTTTGACATAATTAACAAACATACAATGTTCATACATCATATGATAAATCTAACATTTTAACTGAGCAAGATTTCAGGAACAACAACTCAACCCTACATACTTGAGACAATTGCTTGGAACTCAAGAAATCAACAAAAGTTGAAAATCTACTGAACAAATCGATTAGGCAATCCATTTCGTAAAAGGGTTGTAAGGAAACATGTGTGTTGTGGTTACACAATCGATTAGGCAGTCGACTGGCACAATCAGTGATAAAAATTGTGCAAGTCAGTGGCAACCTCATTTGTATGCTAATCGATTGGCACATTGACTGTGCAAATCACAAAGTAAAAACTGATTGAAACAAATCGATTGGGAAATCGATTGGGCAAGTCACAGGAACAATCCATTTACTAGGCTAATCGATTGACAAATCGATTGCGTAAATAATATTTCAAAAGTAACATACCCTGTTACAAACACAATCGATTGGACAATCTATTGTGAGAAATTCAATCATGTTAAGTTTGGTATCAATCGATTGGGAAATCGATTGGGCAAGTCACAGGAACAATCCATTTACTAGGCTAATCGATTGACAAATCGATTGCTTAAGTAATATTTCAAAAGTAACATACCCTGTTACAAACACAATCGATTGGACAATCTATTGTGAGAAATTCAATCATGTTAAGTTTGGTATCAATCGATTGGGAAATCGATTGGGCAAGTCACAGGAACAATCCATTTACTAGGCTAATCGATTGACAAATCGATTGCTTAAGTAATATTTCAAAAGTAACATACCCTGTTACAAACACAATCGATTGGACAATCTATTGTGAGAAATTCAATCATGTTAAGTTTGGTATCAATCGATTAGGTAATCGATTGAGCTAAACAAACTGGTAAGAACTTTTCAGAAAACTACTACCAAATCGATTGGCACTCCGATTAACATGAAATTAGCTAAGTTCCTGTTTTAAACACAATCGATTGGCAAATCGATTGAAACAAATATTTGAAATCACAGGGAACTCTTAGTTTGTGGCCAAATCGATTATGTGTATTATTGAATCGATTATGTGACTTAGTGAATCGACTAAGTAATCGATTGGTTTGATTTTATTATTGGAACAAAACACCTGACATCGATTATGCAATCGATTCATATAAGTCTGCACATAATTTTCTGGAAAGTGTATTAAAAGAATCGATTAGGAAATCGATTAGTTTATATAGTTTCAAGATTCAAGAAAAACAAGACTTGCGATAATCGATTGACAAATCGATTAAGCCCGTTTTATAACTTTAATGAATCGATTGGTAAATCGATTTATTAGTTGTTTTTTCAAAAACTTTATAAAGATATTGCTTCAGAACACTTTATAAAGATATCGATTAAGCCCGTTTTAGAACTTTATAAAGATATTTCAAAAACAGTCTTCAATCATTTTCTCAAAACAACTTTTTAACACTTGAATATACTTCAGAACACTAAAGAACTCTTAAGAACATTTTTATAACATTCTGATATTGCTTTTTCAGATCAAGACCAAAAGATTATTCATAATCAATAAGAGAGCTGAAAAAGAATTCTTGAGAGAAAAAGACAATGATCTCATAAACACTCAAATGAACAACCAGATTATTGTGTGAGATACATTGATCAAGATTGAAGACAAACTTTGTACTTCTTTTATTTCTTTTTGTAAACAAAGTTTTGTAAAAAGAAACAACTGTGAAAAATCCTGTATGAAAACTGGTGGCGATCTTCGTTGATGTAAAGATCATCAAGAAGGAGTTAGACTTGATCTTGTGTGAGTCTGACGAGTGACTGCAAGTATCAAGGGGTTAAGCAATAGGAAAGAGATTGAGTTAGATAGATAGGTTTTGAGGAAACTGGACAATCTGTAAACAAGTCTCGATTCTTTCTATTGAAAAAAAAGCTGAAATCCAGTTGGATTGTCAGGACTAGATGTAGGCTGTCGTATTGACAGCTGTACCAGGATAAACCTTGGTGCAGTCTATCCCTTATCCTTTTACGTTTAATTGTTAATCTTGTATGCCGTGTTATATTTCCGCTGTGTATGAATCCGAATAAATTTTGCATCGTATGATTGTATGTTCGATCTTAATTGTATGCTAGACGTATTTTGTTTTCTATATTGTTTTAATTTGATAACGACTGTCATATTCTGTAGTAACGAGGTCATAATAATCAACAACGACTTTCTCTATTAGTAAACAATATTACTTGTTTATTTGATGATAATATGATTCGTGTTTATGTTTCCTTAAAAATGATAGTCATCAATATAGATCTAGGTTTTATAACTTAATATGCGCACTTAGCAAACACAGTTAGGGGATAATACTTCTTTATTTGTTTTTTTTTTAATCAAAACATCAATAAGAGGATTGTAGCTAAAAAACCTTTTGCACTAACAGATAGCACCACACATGAAGAATGGATCCATGGCCTTCCCAACAAACAACTATATGCATGTACAATATCTATCACATGAAATGTGATTTCAAATATGAGTGGGCTTACTTGAACTGGGAGTTCAATTTCTCCCATGACTTCTCTGCCACTCCAATCGAAAGCTCTAACAATTATGGGTCTAGGTCTCATATATACACTATCACACGGTAGCTTTGTTAATGTCAAATTTGATATGACATTCAGCGATGAGCCATTGTCAAAGAAGACTCTTGGTATAAAATGGTCTAGGCACATTACTGATATGTACAATGCTTTATTATGCCATCTTCCACCAGCAAGCAACTCATCATTTGCGAAGGTTAGGGGGCTATTAACAATGATGTTATTTATGATGCCTAAAAATTTTCCATTGTGAGTGATGTGAGCTTCATTTAGTATTTTAATCAATAGCTTCCTGTGGGACTCATAATACCAACAAAGATATCAACAAGATTCTTGCGGGAGTATGGTTGAGTTGCTCAACTATTTTGTACTCAATCTATTGGATGATTTTGAGAAATACGGGAGCTTCACCATTAGAAACTTCTTTCTTATTTTCTACTTTCTCTTTTTCAACTTATTCTATCATAATTACTTTCTTTTTCCCTTTATCTTTGCACTTCTTCTTACGCACCACCATTTTTTCTTTCTCTGACTTTCCAGTGTATATTCGATCGCATCTAGTTATCCCTCATATCCTTGAAATGCTTGTGACATCGGTGGTTTTTGAGCTAAAACCATGTTATTCTTCATGAATTCAACTAAAACATCCTTAATGTGAAAGTCTTTGTCATCTGATTCTTTGGATATAATTTTATGAGGTAGAATTTATTCCCATTTGATCTTTTTCATATAACACTCGTCGTCTTTCGCTTCTATGACCAATAGATCTTCATATTCTAATGGTGGGACATAGTAATCAAAACAAATTATATTCCTATGTCTTTCTCCGCAAAAGTCACACCTAAGAGGCCCAACCTGTGGGTGATTTAAAAAAATGTATATCTCTAGATTTGTAACTCAATTATGCATAATATAGCAGAAATAAGATAAGTATCACACTCTTCATATAATTATATTAGAATATCATCATTACAATTTTCCATGCTCTACAGCGAATAGTTATCTCAAACAAAGAAGAGACAAACCACTAGGACACGATATTAGCAAGTTCAACAAATAAAAATAGAAAATAAAATAAAAACAATTTTTTTTCAAAATTAAAAACAAAAATTTTATTACAGAGAAAAAAAATTCAATTAAGTAAATAAATTATGACTCAATCGTGATATGGTAATCCCCAACAACGGCGCCAAAAACTTGAAAGTGTTTCAACAAGAGTATTGAATTGCTGCAAGTAATTATAAAACGGTAGTACCGAGTGTCGAACTCAAGGATTGCGTTTTACTATTGAATTATATTTAATTACTAAAATTGAAAAAAAAAATCCCGAATTGATTGAAAAAAATACTTAAAATTAACAACATTAATAAAATTGATCCTTTATATTAAAAAGAATGGCAGAGATGAGTTTCACTTTGAATCCTACCTTGGTGTCTAATTTGATCCTAGTTACTGAATTCTTCTATAGAATTATTACCGAATTCTCTTTATTATTCTTGCCCTAACGTGTTAGTGACATAACCTTTAATTCCAAAGTAACCCCTAATTTCTTAGTGGATTTAAGATTAAAATTAAGCCTTACAATACAGGAATTCTCTTGTTAAACTACTGCCTTTACAACTAAAAATAATTCAATAAACTCATTCATATAACTAGAAATCAAATCAAAAAAATAAGGGTTTCAAATTGTTACACTCATCCCTAACAAATAGGGTTTAGTTACTCATGACAAAGATACAACAGATAAGGATTAAAAAAGAATTACAAGAAGGATTCATGAATGATTCTTGATTAAGCTCCTCCAATGGTGTTAAGGACGGTCGTCTCTGAGTTTCTCTACTAAGGCACAAGTCTCCAAACTTCCCAATAGTAAAAAAGATCCCTAAAAAGTGAGAAAAACGTGTTTTAATGTGTTCTGATGTACATCGCGTGTCCCAGGCGCACTTCAGGCGTACCTGGACAGAATCAGGATCTGAAAATATTATGGAAATGCACCTCGAGCGCGCTTCAAACACACAACATCTTATGTCTTGCGCTTAGTATAATACTCTCCTTTTTTGAGTCCGAATATGGTTTTGATGTCTTCATAAAAGTTGTAGCTATCGAGTGTAGCTTTGATTTTCACTTAATTTGACTCCAATTGGACATCTAAAACTCTAGATATGGCTGAAATACTCCACATAGGTCATGTTGATTTCTCACCAAAATTCAGCACTGCACTAAAACAAAGAAACAACACAAAACTACGAAAAAACCCCAACTTAATCAAGGAAATAAGAACATAAACATTTCATTAAATCCAATAACTAAAATCAAAAAAATATATCAAATAACTCCTTAAATTAATTAATGATTAAAGATAAAGAAGACTAAAAACAATGAAAAATATGCACATAATGAAGAGTCATCACCTAACTTTGATCAAATGAGGCACAATAACTTTTGGAGGAAAGGAGAAAAGCCACATCATTGGATACAACATAGTTGGTAATGGTACATCTCGTTCCATTAAAAATGTTTTGTTTGTTAAAGGTCTTAAACAAAATTTATTAAGTATTAGTCAATTAAGTGATAATAACTATGATATTATATTAATAAAAAAAAACCATACGAATTATGGAAGGGTAAAATCCTTAATATCTCTTACTTTAAAAAAATTGGTTGTATTTGTTATATGTTAAACACTAAATACCATTTGGTTGTATTTGCATGACTTAGAATTAGTAGTCTTGGGAAAATCACCTCGTTAAAACTTTAGAGTTGGTGCAACATTAAAGGTTGCATATTAGAAGCAGCTTTTGGAGCACCATTTTGTTCAACATATTTTGAGCTTTGAATTTATTATTTGAACAATCTCTTTAGAGTTAATTATACCTTGATATGAACGCTTCATAGGCATGTCAAGTTTGTGCACTTTAGAGACATGTAAGGGCTTTAGAGGCATGCTTCAAATTTAGTCTTCATACTCTATTTCGAAGGCAGTCTTCAGACTCGGTTTCAGAGCCATTCTTCATAGGCAATCTTCAGATCTAGTTATTAGATCCAAACATCAGACCCAGACATCAGAACCAGATATCAGACCTAGACATTAGAGGCAATCTTTGTAACCTTCAGAGGCATGTTACTTTCAGAGGCATTCACGAGCATCCACTGTCCAGGTACCATGATTGGTGTTTTAGCTTGGTTGCTGAGGACATCTGCAACATAGATAATTTTGTTCTTAGGTACCCAGATTTGGTAAAGTCCTGGTTTTTTAGTCTTGAAAGGCTTCTTGTCTTTCCTTGTGTTTAAAATGGGACAAGATAATTTAGAGTGACTTTTCTTAGAGCAAACAGTACACAAAATATCATAGAAATAAGTTTAGGTTCGGTTACTATTTCTTCTAATCCTATATCTCTTTTAACATTTCTACTAACTCCATAAATTATAGAAGCATACTTGCTTCTTTCCATACTGTTAGCTAGAAAGTATTGGAATACTTCTTCATATTTATCATAATTACATGTTACATTTTCTAAAGGTTTAGAAACAAAAGTATCATTCAAGGTTTTATTTTCATATTTAACCTCAACACTTTCAGTTATTAAGGCATTGATTTCTTTAGTTAAGTTTGCATTTAATTTCCTAAGTGCTTTTAGTTTTGGAGACAACTTGTGGTTTTTATTTAAGAAATCATTTATGACATTAATTAAATCAGATTGGGTTAAGTAACAAAATACGTCAATTTCTTCATCAACTAATTCACTTCAAGAGTCAGAATTAGTGTTTGTGTTGGATCAAGAGGTAGAGTTGGTATGAGCCATGGAACCAAATCTTCTTGATCTTCCTCGTCAAAGGATTCATCAGAATTATCCCATGTAGCCAACAAAACCATCTTCTTGGGTATGAAATATTTCCTCTGGTGTTTTTGTTTTTTCATATTTGGACATTTAGACTTATCATGTCCAGGTTCATTACATCCATAGCATATGATGCATTTCTTGACAAATTTTTCATTACTTCCTTTACTAGACTGCTTGGAATATCTTTGAGGAAATTGCTTCTTTCTATTGTGCCATATTTTCTGAGTTTTTTGGATATCTAGGCCAACTCCTCATCCTCTGAGTTCAGATTCTGATCATCTAAATCATTATCCTCTGATTTTAATGTTGCCTTTAAAACCTTCTTCGGCTTGAATTTCAAGGCCAAAGTTGGTCGCTTCTTCTTGGGCTCATCCTCTTCAAGTTCAATTTCATGTGATCTCAAGGAGCTAATCAATTCTTCCAATTTAAAAGTATTGAGATCCTTAACTTCTTAAATAGCTGCAATTTTAGATCTCCACTTGCTTGGCAGACTCCTAAGAATTTTCTCCACATGACAACAGTTATATAACTCTTCTCAAGTACCTTTAATCCTGAGACTTGAGTATGGAATCCGGAAAGCATTCTTTCAATGTCTTCATTTTCTGACATCTTGAACAACTCATACTTTATGACTAGGAGATTGGCCTTTCTTCCTTGAACTTGCTTACTTCCTTCATAGGTTAGAACCAAATTGTCATAGATGTTTTTTGCTATTTCTTTATCAATACACTTATCAAATTCCTTGAAGGTGATTGTATTGACCATTAATGTTCTGAACTTGTGACGCATCTTGTACATCTTCTTCTAGTCAGCATCCATCTCTTTCTTTGAAGTTTCAGTACGATCATAATTTGTTGGTGTAACACCCCGATTTTCAAAGCGAGGGTGTATTTTTTTTTCAAAAGAAATTAAAATAAAACAGAGAAATAAATACGGTAATAACTTTGGATAAATAATCGAGTCATTATAATTTATAAGCAGCGGAAAAATTTCTCAAAATATGAATCCAAAATATTTACACATCGAAAAGTGGTACATGTAACCCACCAAAAATAACATGTCAAGCTGACAATATTAGTAAAGGTACAGTTTTCCAGCTCAAAATAACGTAATA
>NC_021162.2:31115266-31115648 GCF_000331145.2 Cicer arietinum | reverse complement strand
TTATACAACCCACCAATCTTACATAAAATAATCAATTCATAAAACTTTGCAATTTCAACACAATTACCACGACAACTCAAATTCAAAACACTCAATCATAAACTTGAATCAAACACGACTCGCGTGCCAAGCACCCTAACGCGTATATGCCAAAATGCATGGACTCGGAATTCCAAACCAAAAGCGTCCTCAAAGGGCCGTAAATCATAATTGTACCGCCTATCGCAGGCCAAAGTACCAATTACTGATGTGCCACCTATCACGTGTAAGACCCATAATTTTAAAATACCATTTATGTATTTTTGGTGTATTTTGGATTTTGGCTTGGAGGCTTTTAAGCCAAAGTTAATAATATTTTGGAGATATTTGTTAAAAAAGATAT
>NC_021162.2:31105630-31106068 GCF_000331145.2 Cicer arietinum | reverse complement strand
AGTGTTAAGTTATGAACTTGAGTAGGAATGACTTGGGTTAATTCATGAATTTTTGGAAAAATGATCAGGGAAATCGATTTCCCAATCGATTGAATGGAAGTCAGGGACTTGGCCAAATGGACAAAATCGATTAGCCAATCGATTTTGTAATCAGTTTTCGACAATCATTTACGAAATCGATTGCCCAATCAATTGGGCCTAAGTCAGGGACTCATCCATATCCGACCAAATCGATTTGGAAATCGATTGGCTTAAAACCTGGGGGCTCAGTACTCACTCAATCGATTGTTTCAGCCCAGGATTCTGTTTTCTTTAAAAACCTTCACCCCAATCGATTTCCCAATCGATTGGCTCAGTGAAAATCCTCAGTTTGACTTAGATGATTGATTACTCATTAACTTATCCATGTCTTGACTTGTTATGTGTTAATTAGGAGAT
>NC_021162.2:31104062-31105130 GCF_000331145.2 Cicer arietinum | reverse complement strand
CATTTTTAATACTCATTTAACTTAAATGATTTTCACCACAAACATTAAGCAAACAGAAATATTGAGATTCCCCATTCTTAATACTCTTTTAACTTAAACGATTTTCCAAAACAACATTAAGTAAATAAGACTTTAAAAGATTCCCCATTTTTAATACTCATTTAACTTAAACGATTTTCTAAAACAACATTAAGTAAACCGAGATATTAAAAGATTCCCCATTTTCAATACTCGTTTAACTCTAATGCTTTTCAAATTCCACACAAAACAAACTCAAACATATTATCAAATTCAATCCACGATCCACACCAAAACACATCAATTCATTTCTCCACAAAATCCAACCATACACATATCAAATTTCATCAGTATTAATTAAGAACACGTCAAATACGACGAACACAAATCAACACAATCCACCACTCAAACACAACAAGTTTCATTTACTCAAAATCATACATAAATGAGTTTAAATTCATTTTCCACGAAACATTCATCAATATAACCAAAATCTAACTCTAAGATTTTACCCATAAATCCATAGATTCATTTTCTCCCAAATCAACACGCTAACCCTAACAAAATTCTTTTCCACACAATCACAGATAAGTCCCTAAATGCAAACTAAAAGTTTGGAAGGAGCCCTTACCTTAACGTTAGCATTAACGTGCGAACACGGTACCGCGAGTAAATCCGGTAAAATCTCCGCTCGCAACGCCGCTTCCAAAGTTGGTTCCCTAGCACCGTAGCGTGGTAGTGAGCAACTTTGTAACACCCCGATTTTCAAAGCGAGGGTGTATTTTTTTTTCAAAAGAGATTAATATAAAACAGAGAAATAAATAAGGAAATACCTTTGGATAAATAATTGAGTCATTATAATTTACGAGCAGCGGAAAAGTTTCTCAAAATATATGAATCCAAAGTATTTACACAACAACAGATGATACATGGAACCCATTCAACTAAGATGTCATACTGACAATATTAGTAAAGGTACAGTTTTCCAGTTCAAAATAACGTAATCCAAAAAACATCTGTTCCCTCTATGTCATCCTAATCTGATCATTC
>NC_021162.2:31100888-31101431 GCF_000331145.2 Cicer arietinum | reverse complement strand
AACTGCTTCTCGCGTAAAATCTCAAGAACTTGACGTAAATGTTCTCCATGCTCTTCTTCAGTTCTCGAGTAAATTAATATATCATCAATGAACACCACAACAAATTTATCAAGGAATGAATTAAAGATTCTGTTCATGTAGTCCATGAAAATTGCCGGTGCATTGGTAACTCCAAACGGCATGACCAGATATTCATAATGTCCATAACGGGTTCTGAAAGCAGTTTTCTGAATATCTCCTTCCCTTACTCGAATCTGATGGTAACCCGACTTCAAGTCAATCTTCGAAAATATTCTTACACCTCTCAATTGATCCATTAAATCATCGATGCGTGGCAAAGGATAACGGTTCTTAATAGTTGCCTTATTAAGCTGTCTATAATCCACACATAAGCGCGAGCTTCCGTCCTTCTTCTTAACTATCAAAACTGGAGCTCCCCATGGTGATACACTTGGCCTAATAATTTTCTTCTCCAGCAAGTCTTCAATTTGGCTATTGAGTTCATTTAATTCCAATGGCGACATTCGATACGGTGCCATTGAA
>NC_021162.2:31099255-31100878 GCF_000331145.2 Cicer arietinum | reverse complement strand
TACGGTGCCATTGAAATAGGTCCGATTCCTGGGTGCAAATCAATGAAAAATTCCACTTCTCTTACCGGTTGCAATCCTGGAATTTCCGTTGGAAATACGTCCCGGTACTCATTGACAAGCATCACATCTTCTATGTTCACATTATCTTTGCCTCCACATTAGCCAGAGACAAAAACTCATGAGTCCCTTCACTTAGCGACACTCGGAGTTTGTTAGCGGCTAGATACTTAACAATTCCTGGTTCGGGGAAAAGAACCAATTTACGAGCACAATCTAAGATCACGTAATGATACGACATCCAATCCATACCGAGAATGACCTCGAGTGATTGTAGAGGTAAACAAATCAAATTAATCAAGAAATCTCTATTTTGTATAGTTACTTGACAATGTAAACATGCAGAATTTACTGTCAAAGTCTTAGCAGGTGTAGAAACAACCAAATCAAAAGGTAGAGGCGACACAGATAACTTCAAACGATTCACACAATCCATAGCAATAAAGGAATGGGTTGCCCCCGAATCAAAAAGTACAGTTAGAGTGTTACCTGCAATCTCACAGTCACATTGAATCAGATTGCCAGATGGATTTCTAGCCTCCGCACTCACGCAATAAACGCGTCCTCTAGCGATAGGACGAGTAGCCCTAGTTACATTCACAACCGGTTCTACCTTTGGAGCCGTGCAATCCCTTGCCATGTGCCCTGGCTTCCGACAATTGTAACAGGTGAGGACATTAGAGGTACAAGCACTAGCATAATGTCCCTCCTCCCCACATCGGAAACATCGAAGCACTTGTCCCAATTGTCTTCCGAAATTCTGGTTCCCTGGGCGATTCTGCCCACCGTTGTTATTCTGTGGTCGATTATAAGGTTTAACAACTTGCTTTCCTTTGTTCTAATAATTCACCCGACTAGGGCCTCCTGAATTAAAATTCCCTCCTCGGCTAGCCCTCTTATTTTTCATATCCTCCACTTCTCTACATTTTTCTACAAGCGCTTGGAAACGTTGAATTCCCAAGGGTAAGACGGAGTCTTGAATCTCATACTTTAGTCCGTTTTGGAAACGATGACACATGAATGGTTCATCAATCTCTTCACGAAAAAACCTGAAGTATCTTGATAGCGATTCAAACTTAGCAGCATATTCACCCACGATCATGTTCCCCTGATGCAGTTTCAGGAAATCATCACCCAGCTTAGTCCTGGTACTCATTGGGAAGTATTTGTCTAAAAACTTCCTTTTGAATGATTCCCAGTTCACTTCCTCGTGAGCTGATCTCATCAACAATCTTGCACTCCTCCACCAGTACTCAGCATCCCCTAATAGCATATAAGTGGCATAGTTGACCTTCACTTCTGCCTGACAGTTAATCATTTCGAAGATCTTCTCCACTTCTTGGATCCATTGATCCGCTTTCTCTGAATTTTCATCCCCCTTAAACTTTGGAGGATTGTAACGACGGAAGTCTTCTAATCCTCTTGACTCTGCTGCACGGATCTCTCTTCCCCTCTTTTCAAGATCACATTGAGTCTTGGCAGCAGTCTGTGCAGCAACAGAAGCAGCCATGTTGTTCATAGCCTCCGCCATTCGATTGTCCCTATTAGCATTGGCTCTTGGAACGT
>NC_021162.2:31097909-31098954 GCF_000331145.2 Cicer arietinum | reverse complement strand
AGAAATAAGTGAGGTAATAACTTTGGATAAATAATCGAGTCATTATAATTTATAAGCAGCGGAAAAATTTCTCAAAATATGAATCCAAAATATTTACACATCAAAAAGTGGTACATGTAACCCACCGAAAATAACATGTCAAGCTGACAATATTTGTAAAGGTACAGTTTTCCAGCTCTAAATAACGTAATAAAAAAAACATATGTTCCTTGTATGTCATCCTAATCTGATCATTCTTCAAAAAAACTATAGCTATACACCCTAAGTGATCTCCACGCGCCTCGTGAGATCCTCCTAACATAGCTCCAGTCAAGCATTCTCATCTACATTACCATCCGTAGGGTACAAACTGGTAGGATCGTCCTGGCTCTCATCTGAGGGCAAAGCCCAGATTTCAACAATAGTTGTAAAGGGTCACCAACCGAAATTAACAAGTACCACATAACATTTAAGTTTTTAAATGCACAAAATAACCTTTGAACTAAGCATGCACCTTAAAAGGGTTTTCCATATGCTAAAAGTTCATATAACACATGCCAAATAACAATGAAAACGAAGTAAAGTTCTCAATCCACCAAGTAATACATAACTAACCAAGACATTGATAAATCAATGAGCAATCTGTTATCTAACTCAAAATAAGAATTCCTACTAAGCCAATCGATTTCCAAATCGATTTACTGAAGGAATTTAGTGAAATTTGAACTCTGGGCTCAATTCAATCAATTGGGAAATCGATTGAATGAATGATTGAGCTCCGATATTAATGCCAATCGATTTCCAAATCGATTTTTTCAGTTTTGCTGAGTTCATGTCTTTCTGCCAATCGATTTCCAAATCAATTTCTTAAAAGGTTTTGAAAAACATATTTATACAAATTGATTGGCAAATCGATTATGTCAATTTAGGAAAGTCCCTGTAACTATCCAATCCGATTGGGAAATCGATTTCCCTGCATATTCTTCCAAAAATACATAAACTAACTCATTCACATTCATACACAATTCCACATCTTAACACTTAGCAATTCCCACACAATCACCAC
>NC_021162.2:31096128-31097391 GCF_000331145.2 Cicer arietinum | reverse complement strand
GAGATATTAAAAGATTCCCCATTTTTAATACTCGTTTAACTCTAATGGTTTTCAAATTCCACACAAAATAAACTCAAACCTATTATCAGTTCCAATCCACAACTCACACCAAAACACATCAATTCATTTCTCCACAGAATCCAACCATACACACAACAAATTTCATCAGTATTAATTAAGAACACGTCAAATGCGACGAACACAAATCAACACAATCCACCACTCAAACAAAACAAGTTTCATTTACTCAAAATCATACATAAATGAGTTTAAATTCATTTTCCGCGAAACATTCATCAATATAACCAAAACCTAACTCTAAGATTTTACCCATAAAGCCATATATTCATTTTCTCCCAAATCAACACTCTAACCCTAACAAAATTCAAGTATTATCAAGTATTATCAAGTGTTAAAAAGTTATTTTGAGAAAATGATAGAAAACTGTTTATATAGTTTCTGAAAAACAACTAATAAATCGATTTACCAACCGATTCATTAAAGTCATAAAACAGGCTTAATCGATTTGCCAATCGATTATCGCAAGTCTTGTTTTTCTTGAATCTTGAAACTATACAAACCAATCGATTTCCCAATCGATTCTTTTAAGTACACTTTTCAGTAAATTATTTGCAGACTTATATGAATCGATTGCATAATCGATGTTAGATGTTTTGTTCCAATAATAAAATCACATCAATCGATTACGTAGTCAATTCACTAAGTTTCATAATCGATTTACAAATACACAATCGATTTGGCCACAAACTAAGAGTTCCCTGTGATTTCAAATATTTGTTTCAATCGATTTGCCAATCGATTGTGCTTAAAACAGGAACTTAGCTAATTTCATGTTAATCGGTGTGCCAATCGATTTGGTAATATTTTTCTGAAAAGTTCTTACCAGTTGTTTAGTTCAATCGATTTCCCAATCGATTGATACCAAACTTAACATGATTGAATTTCTCACAATAGATTGTCCAATCGATTGTGTTTGTCACAGGTCATGTTACTTTTGGAATATTATTTGTGCAATCAATTTGTCAATCGATTATCCTAGTAAATGGATTGTCCCTATGACTTGCCCAATCGATTTGTTTCAATCAGTTTTTACTTTGTGATTTGCATAGTCGATGTGCCAATCGATTAGCATACAAATCAGGTTGCCACTGACTTGCACAATTTTTATTTCTGATTGTGCCAGTCGATTGCCTAATCGATTGTGTAACCACAAACAGTATGTTTCCTTACAACCCTTTTACG
>NC_021162.2:31093959-31095736 GCF_000331145.2 Cicer arietinum | reverse complement strand
GTTATAAAACGGGCTTAATCGATTTGCCAATCGATTATCGCAAGTCTTGTTTTTCTTGAATCTTGAAACTATACAAACCAATCGATTTCCCAATCGATTCTTTTAAGTACACTTTTCAGTAAATTATTTGCAGACTTATATGAATCGATTGCATAATCGATGTTAGATGTTTTGTTCCAATAATAAAATCACATCAATCGATTACATAGTCGATTCACTAAGTTTCACTATCGATTTACAAATATACATAATCTATTTGGCCACAAACTAAGAGTTCCCTGTGATTTCAAATTTTTTGTTTCAATCGATTTGCCAATCGATTGTGTTTAAAACAGGAACTTAGCTAATTTCATGTTAATCGGAGTGCCAATCGATTTGGTAGTATTTTTCTGAAAAGTTCTTACCAGTTGTTTAGTTCAATCGATTTCCCAATCGATTGATACCAAACTTAACATGATTGAATTTCTCACAATAGATTGTCCAATCGATTGTGTTTGTCACAGGTCATGTTACTTTTGGAATATTATTTGTGCAATCAATTTGTCAATCGATTATCCTAGTAAATGGATTGTCCCTATGACTTGCCCAATCGATTTGTTTCAATCAGTTTTTACTTTGTGATTTGCATAGTCGATGTGCCAATCGATTAGCATACAAATCAGGTTGCCACTGACTTGCACAATTTTTATTTCTGATTGTGCCAGTCGATTGCCTAATCGATTGTGTAACCACAAACAGTATGTTTCCTTACAACCCTTTTACGAAAATTGATTTCCTCAGTAGATTTTCAACTTTTGTTGATTTCTTGAGTTCCAAGCAATTGTCTCAAGTATGTAGGGTTGAGTTGTTGTTCCTGAAATCTTGCTCAGTTAAAATGTTAGATTTATCATATGATGTATGAACATTGTATGTTTGTTAATTATGTCAAAATTAGGATTAAGAGGACTAAAGTCCAACAATCTCCGCCTTTTTGCATAAGTGACAAGCATACAATTTTAACTTGAGTTTGAGCATTTCAAGACATAATATTAACAACAGATATATTTTCATAGCATCATATGTACCATTACCAGATCATAAAATCAGAATGTCAGAGCATCAGATCAGAGTATAAGTACACATGCTATTTAACAAAATCAGAATCATTTAATAATTCATTATCAGTCATCAGAGTATCAAAATTATGCAGCAGTCATTAGCAAGTTAATAATTTCTCTCCCCCTTTGTCAGTTAAGGCAAAAAGGCAGAAATTTTTTTTCCTCCCCCTATGTTATTAAACATAAGCACTGGGGGTTGAAATTAGAAAACAGTGTATCAGAGCAACAAATGAGCATATTAAAAGATTATGGCAATTGATTCCAGAGAGTAATGGAATAAACGTTCTAGTGCATTATATATATAGAAGAAATGAATACACCAAGTTATTACAAAATAACAAAGATCCTAAACACCTAATCTCCTAAACTGGGCTGGTCCTCACTATTATCTAAGGGAAAGGCAGAGACCGTTGTATTACCCTCAGGAGGTGTCTCCTCAACGTGAGTTGCAGAACGATCTAGGGGAGTTGGGTTTGGTTCCTCTGTTGCTTGCCGACCAATGTCTACTATATCTTCAAATGAAAGCTTTATGCCTAAATGCGCTTGAATGGCAGCAACATCCTGAACAACTGAATTCAGGGAAGTCTGGAGAGTCGTCAAGGCAACTTCCATTCTAGCCTATGACTCTTGCATTTTGGCATTGTGAGCCATCTGAACTTCTATAAATTCCATTAATTTTG
>NC_021162.2:31089838-31093902 GCF_000331145.2 Cicer arietinum | reverse complement strand
AGTTGGGTTAGGTTCCTCTGTTGCTTGTCGACCGATGTCTACTATATCTTCAAAAGACAGCTTTATGCCTAAATGCGCTTGAATGGCAGCAACATCCTGAACAACTGAATTCAGGGAAGTCTGGAGAGTCGTCAAGGCAACTTCCATTCTAGCCTATGACTCTTGCATTTTGGCATTGTGAGCCATCTGAACTTCTATAAATTCCATTAATTTTGCGACAAACTCAGGAGGGGCTGCTTTAGTAGCTGGTTGAGGATGAGGTTGAGCTGATTCAACATTCGGCTGAGGTCTTATCCAAATATCATGCAACCTTTTCAATTGCATCTGGTTTACAATTGATTCTCCAAAAATTAGAGTGGTCTTCGAAGATTCTTCATTAACAAATGATACCTTGAAGTGTTTCAGAATCTTGGTAATCAGTTGAGGATAAGGCAGCACAAGCTTACTCTGTGAAGCCTCCAACATGTGCCTTAGCACAATCCATGCCCAGCTCATCCTGAGCTCCTTGGACAATCCCCATAGCAGTAGTATATCCAACTTTTGAACTACAACATGGTTACCGTATCGTGGCACAAGCATCCGAGTCAGAGTATACATAAGCATTCGATGTTGGACCTTCATTTGACCAATAGGCAGTGAAATGGTTTCAACAAAGCCATCAATCATCAGGTCCTTAACAGCAGTATGCCTGTCAAACGATTCTTCCCATCCTTCGTCAGCAGTGTCAGCCTCAGAACTGCTGTCTATTGATGTTCCATGAAATGGCAATCCTGTCAAAACAGAAAAATCTTCAAAGGACATAGATATCCTTTTCCGTTTAACCTGAGCTTTGAATCCGTCTTCAGTCAGCTTGAATGTTGAGTAGAATTCCCTTATTAACCTTGGATAACTATCAAGAGTAGAGGAGAGAAAGCCCTCAAGACCGTGAAATCTTAAGTGGTCTTGGAAAGTGAAACCTTCTGCATCAAAATAGGAAAAATCTAGAGTCCGACCCTCATGGATTTTCCTTTTAAGAAAGTCTGAAGAAATGGTAGCTTCTACATCTTTTTCCTTAGATGTAGGAGCTTTCTTAGGTGGGGGTGAAGAAACTGGTTTCTTCTTCTTCTGAGAAATTTCTTTCATGGCGTCAGCCAAAAGCTTCTCAGTGGGTGGCTCCTTTCTTTTCTTAGATTTCTCTTGATTAACAGCAAGTGCCTTACCTTTGTCCTTGGCAAGAATCTTATGAGTTGGAATGGGAACCCTTTTGGTTAATGTAGGTGGAGGTGAAGGGGTTCGCCCACTTGACGATGATGATGGTGAGGGAGTTCGTATTTGTGTTTGCTTAACTCGTGCCATAATTGTAAGTTGAAGTGTGTTTGAATGTAGATGTTAAACAAGAACGATTGCAGAGACAGAGAGATGAAGCAGACAAAAAAATTTGTGAAAACTGGAGAAATGAAGTGAAGAAATCGATTGGTAACTGTTCCTATTTAAACCCTTTGATGCGTCAATCGATTGCCCAATCGATTATGTTACCGTTGCTGGGTAATGTCAATCGATTTAGTAATTATTGCATTCAACGGCTAGTAAAGGAGAGTCACAACAGTCATATTGTAAATCGATTTCCAGATTTTACTCAATCGGCGTCCAAATCGATTTCTTTAAAGTTGAAAGGTGAACTAGTCGATTTCCCAATCGACGCTCGGGCAAGGAAAATTTTTTTTTTCCTGAACTTTGAAGTCTGGGGCCAACACAATCGATTCCCAAATCGATTTTGTAAACTATGTACCAAGCTGGTAATCGATTACCCAATCGATTTAACTGGAAAACACTGCAAGCACTAGAAGTGTCTTGTGAAAGGGTTCAAAGATCAGATCTCACTAGGACCAATGATCCCTAGTTTCATCCTTATATGCAGGAAACTTTCTCTTGGTAAAGCTTTGGTGAAGATGTCAGCCAGCTGTTCAGCTGTGTTAACATATTCAAGCTTAATGATCCCATTTTGAAAGTGATCCCTTATAAAATGATGTCTTACTTCAATGTGCTTGGTCCTAGAGTGCATCACTGGATTCTTAGTAATACTTATTGCACTTGTGTTATCACACATAATAGGTATTGTTCCCAAGTCAACACCAAAATCCAATAAGTGTTGTTTCATCCAAAGAATCTGAGCACAGCAGCTCCCAGCTGCAATGTATTCAGCCTCAACAGTTGATAGAGCAATGCTAGTCTGTTTCTTGCTAAACCACCACACAAGGGAGTTTCCAAGTAAATGACAAGTTCCTGAGGTACTTTTTCTGTCTAGTTTGCATCCGGAAAAGTCTGAATCTGAGTAACCAACTAAAGTACAAGTTGATCCCTTAGGATACCACAAGCCTAGACTCTTAGTTCCTACAAGATATCTGAAAAACCTCTTAACTACACTAAGGTGAGACTCCTTAGGATTTGATTGGTATCTTGCACACATACAAACACTGAACATGATGTCATGCCTGCTTGTTGTAAGATAGAGCAATGATCCTATCATACCCCGAAACCTAGTAACATCTACAGGTTTACCTTTCTCATCTCTGTCTAAGTAATTTCCTTAACTCATGGGAGTATCAATGGACTTAAGGTTTTCAAAACTAAATTTCTTTATCAAATCATTACAGTATTTAGTTTGACTAATGAAAATGCCTTGCTTGCTTTGGTTAATTTGAAATCCCAAGAAATAAGATAGTTCACCCATCATTGACATTTCAAATTTACCTTTCATTAAATTTTCAAAATCTTTGCACAACTTATTGTTTGTGGATCCAAATATTATGTCATCAACATATACTTGAATCAGCAAGATATCATTTCCAGTAGTCTTTGTGAAAAGGGTCTTGTCAACATTTCCTCTTAAAAAGTTTTGTTGAATAAGGAAATTGCTGAGCTTCTCATACCAAGCTCTTGGAGCTTGTTTCAACCCATAGAGGGCCTTTGATAGCTTATACACATGATTAGGAAAATCAGGATTTTCAAAACCAGGTGTTTGGCTAACAAAAACTTCCTCTTGAAGGTCACCATTGAGAAAGGCGCTTTTCACATCCATTTGATAAAGATTAAAGTCCATTATACATGCATAAGCAAGTAAAATTCTTATGGCTTCTAACCTAGCTACAGGGGCATAGGTTTCATCAAAATATATTCCTTCCTCTTGACTATAACCCTTGGCTACTAGCCTAGCTTTGTTTCTGGTTATAACTCCATTCTCATCTAATTTGTTCCTGAACACCCATCTTGTTCCTATGATGTGCTTACCTTCTGGTTTAGGTACTAGACTCCACACCTTGTTTCTCTCAAACTGGTTTAACTCCTCTTGTATAGCAAGTATCCACTCACTATCTAACAGGGGTTCCTTAATGTTCTTAGGTTCAATCTTGACACAAAGGCTGTAAAGTTACAGAACTGTCTAAGGTTATTTCTAGTTGCAACACCTTTAGAGATATCCCCTATAATGTTATCTATGGGGTGGTTTCTGTTGAACTTCCATTCCTTAGGTAAATCACCAGTTCTAGGGTCTGCACTAGTTGGAGGGTCAGCTATAGGTTGTTCTAGTGGTTCAGATTCTACAACATCATCCAAAATATCATTAACCTTAGAAGGAGTTTTGTTCAAGTTTTCTGTAAAAGATTCATCAAACTTTACATGAACTGACTCTTCTATGGTTTTTGTTCTTTTGTTGTAGATTCTATAGGCCTTACTAGTTTGGGAATATCCTAAAAAGATACCTTCATCTGCCTTAGGGTCAAACTTTCCTAGGTGTTCTTTGCCATTGTTCAACACAAAGCACTTACAACCAAAGATTCTAAAGTAGGAAAGGTTTGGTTTTCTACCCTTGTACAGCTCATAGGGGGTTTTTCTAAGCAGGGGCCTAATGAGAACTCTATTGACAACATGAGTGGTTGTACTAATTGCATCTGCCCAAAAGTACTTAGGTAGGTTAGAGTCCTTAAGCATAGTCCTAGTTAACTCTTCTAAGGATCTATTTTTCCTCTCCACTACCCCATTTTGCTGTGGTGTCCTAGGGGCTGAATATATGTGGTTTATTCCATGTT
>NC_021162.2:31085604-31089043 GCF_000331145.2 Cicer arietinum | reverse complement strand
GAATTTGGATTTGTCTCTTGTCATGTGATTTGAGCATCCGCTATCTAAATACCAAGAATGCTTAGTGGATGTCAAGCACACCTGCAACACACAATCAGAATTTTGTTTTAGGTCCCCAATTTAAATTGGGTCGTGGAAGGTTAGTGTTAAAAATTGATTTTTTTGCTATCCAAACTTGCTTCCATCCTCTATTGGCTAGTTTTTTAAATTTGCAATTTGAAACAAAATGTCCCTTTCTGCAACAGAAATGACATGTACCATCAAAGGATGAATGCTTGTTTGGTTTAGTAAAGATGTCATACATACTCTTTGAAATAGCAGATTTTTTACTATGACATTTCTGGTTTGCATATAACCAATACCATATCTAGTGTTATTCTTTTTAACATGCATATTGGGTTTATATCCTAAACCAGATTTTTCATTAACATGTCTTTGATTTCTAAGTATGACATTTAGTTTATCTTCACTACTAGCAAACTTCAATAAATCAGATTTTAATGATGCAACATTTTTTTTCAAGTTCAATGCATCTTGTAGATTTGTCATGTGAATCCTTTTTCAGTTGTTCATACAAACTTTCAATTTCTTTATGACCATTTTTCATTTGCTCAAGCATTTTCTTTGGACTTATCAACTGTTTAATAGAATTCACATACTCATCATGCAGTTCATTGAAAGCTTCTTGCAGTTCATCATAAGTTGGATTAGATTGTGAACTAACCTCATTTTCTGATTCTGAGTCGGTATTTGCCATGAGACATAGATTTGCTTCTTCTTCATCTGAAGAGGCAGAGGATTCTTCGTTGTCATTCCATGCAACATATGCTTTTCTGGTTTTGGTGACTGGTTCCTTGCCTTTAGTTTTTGTAGCTCTATTTTTGTTCTGCAACTTGTAACACTCAGACTTTATGTGACCTGTTTTGCCACACTCATAACAGGTGATTGTCTTGTTGTCACTAGTCTTAGAACTGGATGGCTTTCTGAATTTGTTGTCTTTCTTTTTCAGAAATTTCTTAAACTTTTTGACAAGCAAACCAATCTTAGGCTCTTCATCAGTCTCACTGCTTGATTCATCTGAGCAACTGTCTTGTTCAGTTTTTGATTGATGTGTTTGGGCTTTCAAAGACAGTCCTTTCTTTTTCTTGCTATCTTGCTCTGACTCATCTAGTCTATGCAACTCCATTTTGTTAAACACCTCATGATCTTTCCAATTTGCTGTTCATTTTCCACCTGTTTTCCCAGGGCATGAAGGTTGTTTATAACGTGTGTAAACCTAGTCTGTAGATCACTTATTGATTCATCTTTTTGCATGCTAAACATTTCGTATTCGTGCATGAGTGTATTTACACGAGCTCTTTTCACGTCTGTGGTGCCTTCATGTGTTTCCTGAAGAATGTCCCACATTTCCTTTGCTGATTTACAGTTTGATACCCTGAAGAATTCTTCTGCACACAAAGCAGATGTTATAATATTCTTTGCTTTAGCATTATATCCTACCTTCTTCTTATCATCCTCAGACCATTCAGATCTGGGCTTGGGAATCATCAAATCATTAGTTCCAGCAATTTTAGGTATGTAGGGTCCATTTTCAACAGCATCTAGAATATCAATACCACTAGCTTCCAGAAATATCAGCATCCTATGTTTCCAATACATGTATGCGGTTCAATTGAAGGCTGAGGGCCTTGCAAGTGAAGCACCTTCTCCTAGAAAATCAACTGAGGCCATATTCCTTTTATGAGTTTTACCTCTAAAAAAGTCAGGCTCTGGTGCCAATTGTTGATTATTATGACCTCGTAATTACAGAATATGACAGTCGTTATCAAATTAAAACAATATAGAAAACAGAATACGTCTAGCATACAATTAAGAGAGAACATACAATCATACGATGCAAGATTTATTCAGATTCATACACAGCGGAAACATAATACGACATACAAGATTAACAATTAAACGTAAAAGGATAAGGGATAGAATGCACCATGGTTTATCCTGGTTCAGCTGTCAATATGATAGCCTACATCCAGTCCTGACAATCCAACTGGATTTCAGCTTTTTCTTCAATAGAAAGAATTGAGACTTGTTTATAGATTGTCCAGTTTCTTCGAAAAAGACTATGGCTAGTGTTTGAAATCTTACGTGGAATCCGAAACACATTTATAAATTTTTTAGAAGAATGATATAAAGGTCTCCCGGTCCTAGATTTCATCTAGACTTTTCAGGCGATTTGTTGATTATTATGACCTCGAAATAATCAGAATATATCAGTCTTTAACAAATTAAAGCAATATAGAAAATCGAATACGTCTAGCATACAATTAAGATCGAACATACAATCATACGATGCAAGATTTATTCAGATTCATACACACAGCGGAATTATAATGCGGCATACAAGATTAACAATTAAAAGTAAAAGGATAAGGGATAGAATGCACCAAGGTTTATCCTGGTTCAGTTGTCAATAAGACAACCTACATCCAGTCCTGACAATCCAACTGGATTTCAGCTTTTTCTTCAATAGAAAGAATTGAGACTTGTTTACAGATTGTCCAGTTTCCTCGAAACCTATCTATCTAACTCAATCTCTTTCCTATTGCTTAACCCCTTGATCCTTGCAGTCACTCGTCAGACTCACACAAGAGCAAGTCCAGCTCCTTCTTGATGATCTTTACATCAACGAAGATCGCCACCAGTTTTCATACTGGATTTTTCACAGATGTTTCTTTATTACAGAAAAATATAAAAGAAGTACAAAGTTTGTCATCAATCTTGATCAATGTATCTCACACAATAATCTGGTTGTTCCTTTGAGTGTTTATGAGATCATTGTCTTTTTCTCTCAAGAATTCTTTTTCAACTCTCTTATTGATTATGAATAATCTTTTGGTCTTGATCTGAAAAAGCAATATCAGAATGTTATCAAAAAAGGTTCTTATGAGTTCTTCAGTGTTCTAAAGTATATTCAAGTATTATCAAGTGTTAAAAAGTTATTTTGAGAAAATGATAGAAAACTGTTTATATAGTTTCTGAAAAACAACTAATAAATCGATTTACCAATCAATTCATTAAAGTCATAAAACAGGCTTAATCGATTTGCCAATCGATTATCGCAAGTCTTGTTTTTCTTGAATCTTGAAACTATACAAACCAATCGATTTCCCAATCGATTCTTTTAAAAACACTTTTCAGTAAATTATGTGCAGACTTATATGAATCGATTGCATAATCGATGTTAGATGTTTTGTTCCAATAATAAAATCACATCAATCGATTACGTAGTCGATTCACTAAGTTTCATAATCGATTTACAAATACACATAATCGATTTGGCCACAAACTAAGAGTTCCCTGTGATTTCAAATATTTGTTTCAATCGATTTGCCAATCGATTGTGTTTAAAACAGGAACTTAGCTAATTTCATGTTAATCG
>NC_021162.2:31065960-31080065 GCF_000331145.2 Cicer arietinum | reverse complement strand
CTCCTCGAAGGGCCGTAAATCATAATTGTACCGCCTATCGCAGGCCAAAGTACCAATTACCGAGGTGCCACCTATCACGGGTCAGCACGATTTACTAGAAAGCGTAAATCATAAACGTACCACCTATCACGGGTCAGTACTGTTTACCGAGGTGCCACCTATCACGGGTCAGCACGATTTACCAAAATGAAATGCATGACAGACTCCATCTACCACAATCGTTAAGCAAATGCAGATATTAAAAGATTCCCCATTTTTAATACTCATTTAACTTAAACGATTTTCACCACAAACATTAAGCAAACAGAAATATTAAGAGATTCCCCATTCTTAATACTCTTTTAACTTAAACGATTTTCCAAAACAACATTAAGTAAACAAGACATTAAGAGATTCCCCATTCTTAATACTCATTTAACTTAAACGATTTTCCAAAACAACATTAAGTAAACCGAGATATTAAAAGATTCCCCATTTTTAATACTCGTTTAACTCTAATGGTTTTCAAATTCTACACAAAACAAACTCAAACCTATTATCAGTTCCAATCCATAACTCACACCAAAACAAAAAATTTCTCCACAGAATCCAACCATACCCACAACAAATTTCATCAGTATTAATTAAGAACACGTCAAATGCGACGAACACAAATCAACACAATCCACCACTCAAACACAACAAGTTTCATTTACTCAAAATCATACATAAATGAGTTTAAATTCATTTTCCACGAAACATTCATCAATATAACCAAAACCTAACTCTATGATTTTACCCATAAAGCCATAGATTCATTTTCTCCCAAATCAACACTCTAACCCTAACAAAATTCTTTTCCACACAATCACAGATAAGTCCCTAAATGCAAACTAAAAGTTTGGAAGGAGCCATTACCTTAACGTTAGCTTTAACGTGCGAACATGGTACCGGGAGTAAATCCGGTAAAATCTCCGCTCGCAACGCCTCTTCCAAAGTTGGTTCTCTAGCACCGTAGCATGGTAGTGAGCAACTTTCCCTTCTATCCCTTCGCGAAACTAAGCTTAGATCTAGATGAAACGGGGATGTTTGTGTTTGACGGTTTTGAAATCCCTAACACCGTTTTTCTTCGTTTTCGAAACAACGAGGAAGTATGAAACTGAGAAATCCTTGCTTTCTTACCCACTAATCCTTGGGTTTCTATTCTTGAAGCCAAAGAAAGAAAAAGAAAGCAAAACCAATGAAAGAAGAAAAGGGGGAGAAGAGGAATGTTGCAAGGCAGAGGAAGAAGAAGACGTTTTCCTTTTCCTTCCTTCTAATTTCTTTTTCTTTCTTTTTTATCTCCTTTCTTTTTCCCTCCAAACAAACATATATATATATATATATATATATATATTAATTATAACTTAACAAATATCTCAAAAATCTAGATATTTGTTAAATTACCATTTCACCCATAACGCATTAAATTCTCCGTAAGGGATTCGCCGCACTTAATTTAATTTATTTATCGACGAGTAATTTTAATCGGCATCAAAATATCTTTTTGATCATATAAACTCCAAAATATTAATAACTTTGGCTAAAAAGCCTCCGAGCCAATATCCAAAATACACAAAAATACATAAAGTATACTTTAAAATTATGGGTCTTACAGTTGGAGTGGTGTAGCCATCTTCCACTAAGTCCCAAACTTTAGGATCTTGTGATATAAAGAACCTCCTTAGCTTGTCCTTCCTGTACTCAAATTGATCACCATCAAACAAAGGTGGCCTTTCCTCCAACAGCTTATTCACAAAATCCAAACATTATTTAATCCTTAGATATTTGTTCAAACACTCTAAAGTACTAATTTTTGAAACCAAGTTCTGATACCAATTAAAGGTGCAAACACGAGAAGGGTTGAATTTGTTTGACTAATTTGGATTTATTTTGCTAATTTATTTAAAACTAGTTCAGGTTTGGTGACTTACTTAGAATAAAAGTAGTAGCAATCAGGTTAAGTGATCATAAGTAGAAATACAACAAGAATTGCAGAATTAAAGTGACATAAGGATTTACCTTAGTTCACCACCAACTTGTTAGCTACGTCTATTCCCCTCACTCAAAAGGATTTAATCCACTAATTGAACACTTGAATTACACAACACCCGACACTATAAGCAAGTCTTCTCAAAATAACCTGACACCTACAAACTTTTTGAAGAACACAAACACCTTAACTCTACAAGCCACATCTTCTCAACACAACCTGAAAACCTACGGATTGCTCGAGGAACCTGAAAGCCACTACCGGACTGGGTTACAAGAGTTTGGAACAAATTGGTTTGCTTCTAACATGTTGATTTTCTAACATGTTGATTGTAACAATGACTCTCACACTAGAAAACACTTAGAAAATATTTCTTTTGAGCAAGCGTTTCTCTAAACCTTAACATTATCAATTCCAATGGCTAAGGAAATTTTGTGCTTGTGAGTTCTCTTGATTTTTTTTCTTCAGTCTTCAGTATCTATTTATAGAATAGGTTAGGGTTTCTCCTTTGTCGTTGCAAAATCTGAATCATATCTTTCCAAATAATAAATGTATCTTTTTGCGAGTGTCTCTTCTTGTGAGTGTCTCTTCTTGTAAACAATTTGTGATCATATCTTCTTGTGAATAATCTATATCTCCTTGTAGATTATGATAAACTCTTCTTGTAAATAAATCATATCTTTATGAAGATAAATCTTGATCAAATCTTCTTGTAAATCATTTGTATCTTCTTGTGATAAATGTTGATCAAATTTTCTTGTAAGTAATTCATAACTTCTTTTAGATAAATCTAGATCAAATCTTCTTGTAAATAATTCATATCGTCTTGTGATAAATCTTCTTGTAAGTAATTCATATCCTCTTGTTGATAAGATGTTGATTGTATCTTTTTTAAATCTTGACTATATCTTCTTTTCAACTTGGTCAAAGATTTTCCTCAATTAGAAATATGAATCAAATCTTACTTTAGATTGTATTTCAAAATACCAAACTTCTTTGATATTCTTGCTTGATTTGAGATGGAATGTATTTGGTTTGTTCTTGGATCTTCACAAGTTTTTTATTCGGCTAAATCTTTTTTTCATACTTAATTTTTCCAATTTCAGTCGTTGACTATACATTAGAGGCATTGACCTTCTTGTTGGAGTGAGATGTTGTGTTTCTTGAATAATGATATTGAGAGGCAGAGTTGCATGACTTGGAATTAGAGGCATTGGGAAAATCACCGTGTTAAAACTTTAGAGTTAGTACAACATTAGAGGCTACATATCAAAGGCAACATTGGGAGTGCGATACACTATTTTGATGAGCGGATTGTGAGCTTTGATTTATAATTTGAACAATATTTTCATAGTTAATTATACATTGATGTGAACTCTTCATAGGCATGTTGATTTTGTGCACATCAGAGGCATGTAAGGGCTGTTAGAGGTATGCTTCAAATTTAGTCTTCAAACAGTCTTTAAAAGTAGTCTTCAGACTTAGTTTCAGAGCTATTCTACACAAGCAGTCTTGAGACCTAGTTGTCATACCCTGTTTTCAGACACAAACATCACACCCAGAACTTAGACCTAGACATCAGACCCTAACAACGATCCCAGACATCAGAGACAATCTTCATAACCTTCAGAGGCACATTACTTTTAAAGGCATACATCTCTTTTTGGCTTACTCTCTAAATTAGAACCAACATATGTGGACAAAGCTCTTTCAAATAAAGGGTGGATTTTAGCAATGCAAGAAGAATTAAATGAATTCAAACGAAATGATGTTTGGGATCTGTTGCCAAAACCAAAAGATAAGAAACCAATTGGAACAAAATGATTTTTCGAAAATAAATTGAATGAAAATGGAGAAGTTGTGAGAAACAAATCCATATTTGTAGCAAAAGGCTACAATCAATAAGAATGTATTGATTACATTGAGATATTTGCTTTAGTGGCAAGGTTAGAGGTTATTTGAATCTTATAATCCTTTGATTAATTTAGCAATATTATCTTATATCAAATGAATGTAAAAAGTGATTTTTAAAATGGATACATTAATAAGGAAGTATATGTAAAAAAAACTCCAACATTTGAAAATGATTAGTTTCTTAAGTATGCCTTTAAACCTAAAAAATCATTATATTGTCTAAAACAAGCACCTAGGGCTTGGTATGATAGATTTAGTACAAACATATGTAGATGATATAATATTTGGTTTTACTAATGGCATGGTATGTCAAGAATTTTCTAAGTTGATGCAGAAAGAGTTTCAAAGTAGCATGATGGGAGAACCTGAGTTTTTCTGGGGAATTCAACAGACTCAAGACGGTGTACTGATCTATTAGACCGAAAACACCAAAGAACTTCTCAAAAAATTCTAAATGGATGAGTGCAAACCAATGAGCAATCAAATGTCCCCAACCTTCTCACTTGAAAAGGTGATTCAAAAACACAAGTTAATTAGAAAATCTTGAAAGGAATGATAGGATCACTCTTATTCATAATTGGTTTAAGATCATACATTATTTTTAGTGTATGCCTCTATGCCAGATTTCAGTCAAACCAAAGAGAATCTCACCTAAAAGCAATCAAAAGAATAAAAATACTTGAAAAGCACTACTAACTTAGGGCTATTTTATAAGAAATCATCATATTACAAGTTGGTTGGATTTTGTGATCCTGACTATGCATGTGGCAAACTTGAAAGGAAAAACATTAGTAGAAACTGTACTTTTCTTGGCAACAATCTGATATCATGGTCCAACAAGAGATAAGAGACAATTGCTTTGTCAACACTAGAGGCAGAATATATATCAGCTGCTAGTTGCAGTACTCACATTTTTTTGGATAAAACATCAATTAGAAGATTACAAACAAGATGAAAGTCATAACCCTATATTATATGACAACACTACTGCCATTTTCTTAAAAAATCAATTATGCACTCTCGAGCCAAACACATTGAAATCAAACATTACTTTAAAAGAGATTTTGTTTAAAAGGGAATCCTAGACATCAAATTTATCGATAATAATCATCAATAGGCTAATATCTTCACAAATTCCCTAGACATGTTCCATTTTATTAAAGAAAATTTGAACCTTGTTTACATTTATGAATGATGTTTTGATCAATATATTGCATGCCTCAGATATTTTATAATTTTGCATTTCTTTTACATGTTCTTTAATCTGTCATTTTTTGTTTCATTTCATACACGTCTCATCTACATTTTTACTTCTATTTATTTTATTACGAAGGGGGAGAAAAGAAAATGTCTTTTAGAATAATTTTTTCTCAGTATCTCTAATTAGTTACTTTACATAAGGGGAGTTATTATCTTTTGAACATATATATTTATTTTTAGTGTATGCCTCTATGCCAGATTTCAGTCAAACCAAAGTGAATCTCACCTAAAAGCAATCAAAAGAATAAAAATACTTGAAAAGCACTACTAACTTAGGGCTATTTTATAAGAAATCATCATATTACAAGTTGGTTGGATTTTGTGATCCTGACTATGCATGTGGCAAACTTGAAAGGAAAAACATTAGTAGAAACTGTACTTTTCTTGGCAACAATCTGATATCATGGTCCAACAAGAGATAAGAGACAATTGCTTTGTCAACACTAGAGGCAGAATATATATCAGCTGCTAGTTGCAGTACTCACTTTTTTTTGGATAAAACATCAATTAGAAGATCACAAACAAGATGAGAGTCATAACCCTATATTATATGACAACACTACTGCCATTTTCTTAAAAAATCAATTATGCACTCTCGAGCCAAACACATTGAAATCAAACATTAATTTAAAAGAGATTTTGTTTAAAAGGGAATCCTAGACATCAAATTTATCGATAATAATCATCAATAGGCTAATATCTTCACAAATTCCCTAGACATGTTCCATTTTATTAAAGAAAATTTGAACCTTGTTTACATTTATGAATGATGTTTTGATCAATATATTGCATGCCTCAGATATTTTATAATTTTGCATTTCTTTTACATGTTCTTTAATCTGTCATTTTTTGTTTCATTTCATACACGTCTCATCTACATTTTTACTTCTATTTATTTTATTACGAAGGGGGAGAAAAGAAAATGTCTTTTAGAATAATTTTTTCTCAGTATCTCTAATTAGTTACTTTACATAAGGGGAGTTATTATCTTTTGAACATATATATTTATTTTTAGTGTATGCCTCTATGCCAGATTTCAGTCAAACCAAAGTGAATCTCACCTAAAAGCAATCAAAAGAATAAAAATACTTGAAAAGCACTACTAACTTAGGGCTATTTTATAAGAAATCATCATATTACAAGTTGGTTGGATTTTGTGATCCTGACTATGCATGTGGCAAACTTGAAAGGAAAAACATTAGTAGAAACTGTACTTTTCTTGGCAACAATCTGATATCATGGTCCAACAAGAGATAAGAGACAATTGCTTTGTCAACACTAGAGGCAGAATATATATCAGCTGCTAGTTGCAGTACTCACTTTTTTTTGGATAAAACATCAATTAGAAGATCACAAACAAGATGAGAGTCATAACCCTATATTATATGACAACACTACTGCCATTTTCTTAAAAAATCAATTATGCACTCTCGAGCCAAACACATTGAAATCAAACATTAATTTAAAAGAGATTTTGTTTAAAAGGGAATCCTAGACATCAAATTTATCGATAATAATCATCAATAGGCTAATATCTTCACAAATTCCCTAGACATGTTCCATTTTATTAAAGAAAATTTGAACCTTGTTTACATTTATGAATGATGTTTTGATCAATATATTGCATGCCTCAGATATTTTATAATTTTGCATTTCTTTTACATGTTCTTTAATCTGTCATTTTTTGTTTCATTTCATACACGTCTCATCTACATTTTTACTTCTATTTATTTTATTACGAAGGGGGAGAAAAGAAAATGTCTTTTAGAATAATTTTTTCTCAGTATCTCTAATTAGTTACTTTACATAAGGGGAGTTATTATCTTTTGAACATATATATTTATTTTTAGTGTATGCCTCTATGCCAGATTTCAGTCAAACCAAAGTGAATCTCACCTAAAAGCAATCAAAAGAATAAAAATACTTGAAAAGCACTACTAACTTAGGGCTATTTTATAAGAAATCATCATATTACAAGTTGGTTGGATTTTGTGATCCTGACTATGCATGTGGCAAACTTGAAAGGAAAAACATTAGTAGAAACTGTACTTTTCTTGGCAACAATCTGATATCATGGTCCAACAAGAGATAAGAGACAATTGCTTTGTCAACACTAGAGGCAGAATATATATCAGCTGCTAGTTGCAGTACTCACTTTTTTTTGGATAAAACATCAATTAGAAGATCACAAACAAGATGAGAGTCATAACCCTATATTATATGACAACACTACTGCCATTTTCTTAAAAAATCAATTATGCACTCTCGAGCCAAACACATTGAAATCAAACATTAATTTAAAAGAGATTTTGTTTAAAAGGGAATCCTAGACATCAAATTTATCGATAATAATCATCAATAGGCTAATATCTTCACAAATTCCCTAGACATGTTCCATTTTATTAAAGAAAATTTGAACCTTGTTTACATTTATGAATGATGTTTTGATCAATATATTGCATGCCTCAGATATTTTATAATTTTGCATTTCTTTTACATGTTCTTTAATCTGTCATTTTTTGTTTCATTTCATACACGTCTCATCTACATTTTTACTTCTATTTATTTTATTACGAAGGGGGAGAAAAGAAAATGTCTTTTAGAATAATTTTTTCTCAGTATCTCTAATTAGTTACTTTACATAAGGGGAGTTATTATATTTTGAACATATATATTTATTTTTAGTGTATGCCTCTATGCCAGATTTCAGTCAAACCAAAGTGAATCTCACCTAAAAGCAATCAAAAGAATAAAAATACTTGAAAAGCACTACTAACTTAGGGCTATTTTATAAGAAATCATCATATTACAAGTTGGTTGGATTTTGTGATCCTGACTATGCATGTGGCAAACTTGAAAGGAAAAACATTAGTAGAAACTGTACTTTTCTTGGCAACAATCTGATATCATGGTCCAACAAGAGATAAGAGACAATTGCTTTGTCAACACTAGAGGCAGAATATATATCAGCTGCTAGTTGCAGTACTCACTTTTTTTTGGATAAAACATCAATTAGAAGATTACAAACAAGATGAAAGTCATAACCCTATATTATATGACAACACTACTGCCATTTTCTTAAAAAATCAATTATGCACTCTCGAGCCAAACACATTGAAATCAAACATTACTTTAAAAGAGATTTTGTTTAAAAGGGAATCCTAGACATCAAATTTATCGATAATAATCATCAATAGGCTAATATCTTCACAAATTCCCTAGACATGTTCCATTTTATTAAAGAAAATTTGAACCTTGTTTACATTTATGAATGATGTTTTGATCAATATATTGCATGCCTCAGATATTTTATAATTTTGCATTTCTTTTACATGTTCTTTAATCTGTCATTTTTTGTTTCATTTCATACACGTCTCATCTACATTTTTACTTCTATTTATTTTATTACGAAGGGGGAGAAAAGAAAATGTCTTTTAGAATAATTTTTTCTCAGTATCTCTAATTAGTTACTTTACATAAGGGGAGTTATTATCTTTTGAACATATATATTTATGCTCTATGATAGGGGGAGCATTTGTTTATTTTATGCTCTATTTTTTAATTATTAAATTGTTCACCAAAATGAAGTTTTGTCATCAACAAAAAGGGGGGATTGTTAGAACCAAGATGGTTTTGGAGAACAATTGATTTCTAGTTTTGTTGATAACAAAAGGAAGTTTGTGAGAACAATTTAATGTATTAATATTCTAAATGAAGTGTGCAAAAAAACAGAACAAACACGTACGTTTCATACCCAGGAACAAATTAGAGGAAATGGAATTTTTTTGAGGAAATAATAAAATCAGAGGAAACAGGTAAAATCAAAGGATACAACATAATCAAAGCAAACAAACTGATCAGGGGAAATGCAATGATTAGAGGATATGCAATTATCATAGGAAACACAACGATTGAAGGAAATGCAAAAAGGACGTGCTTCAAACAATATTATAATTGTGTTTCATAAGATCATTGCATTTGCTCTAACAAATTCGTTTAGCGAATATATAACTCGCTTCGCGAATTCAAGTATGAAGCAACCATGTTGGTCCTAGGACTGAATTTGCTTAGCGAATTTTTTCCAATTCAAAACTTTAAGTGCAAAAATAGAGAAATACGCCACATGCAAAATCATATCACATACAATACATTCAATCAAGTAGCAAGAAAACATTATTTTTTAACATGCAAAAATACAAATTTTCTCATTCATTTTGAAATCCCCAATGTTTTAAACCCCAAATCAAAATCATATTTTATTCACTAAAATATCCATATTCCCAACAGTACATGCAAAAATAGATTAAACCACATGGAATAGGGAAAACAAAAGGAACTCACATTTCTTGCCAAAACAAGGGAATCTTCATAAGTTGAGACTTAGTGTTTGACTCCTTAAACCTCTACCATATTGCTCCTTTTTCTTTGATTCCGAAAATTTGGTTTGAAATTTTATTAAAGATTAAATGAGGAAGATCTTAGTCTTGTTTTGCATGCGCCACTTTGATTTAAGTGAAGGAAAGAATTGTTTGGGGGTGGGAAGGAAGGTTATGAAGGTGAAGGAAAGTGAAAAATTGAGAGAGTGATAAAAGTGTAGATATTATGTATTTGATTTTCATAGAGAGATGAGGGAGAGTTTGAGTTTTTAAGGTAATGGTGAAAGAAATGAAATAAAAAATGAGAGTGAGGTGTGTGTATGAGACGATAGGATGGGTTTTAACAATCCTTGCATTTCAATAGAGGATAACAATTTGTTATTAGCTCATTTCACAATTGAAAATTCCATAGTGTTGTTTGTTAGAACCGAGATGGTTTTGGAGAATAATTCCTTGCTAGTGTTTTTTGTTAACAAAAGGAAGTTTGTGAAATCAATTTAATGTGCTAATTTTCTAAATTAAGTGTGAAAAATATAGAACAAACATTTATGTTCCAGACCTTGAAACAAATCAAAAGAAATATTAGAGGAAACAATAAAACTAGCTGAAATGGGTAAAATCAAGGGATACAACAGAATCATAGGAAACAAAATTATTAGAGGAAATGCATAGATCAGAGGAAATGCAAAGATTAAACATGTAATGATAAGAGGAAATGCAAAGATTAGAGGATACGCAATGATCAGAGGAAATGCACAAATTAGAGGAAACAAAATGATAAGAAGAAACACACAAATCAAAGGAAACACAACAAATAGATGAAACAACACGATCAGAAAAAATGGCGCCCTTTGATGGCTATGAAGTCCTTAGTCTGATAAACTTGCTCTAACTCTAATATACAACATGTTCTGATAAGTTGTCTCTTCCTCTGAAAAGTAATTCAACACAAGGAGATTATTGACTCTGCCTCTAATATTCAAACATTAACATCTAAATTTGCTAATGATATTAACACACTCCAATCTGACTCAAATACTTCTAGCTCTGCTTTTGGTATTTACACAATGACTCTGACTTTCATACATCTGACAAAAGTCAATGCACCTGATTCAATTGACAAAAAAAAAATGCTTGTAACTTTGAAATCTAGTGAATTCCATATTAGACTTTGAAACAGGCAAATGTTGCCTCTAATCCTGATACTAGAAATTATGCATTTGATACTAATTTTGGAAAATTTCAAAGTTCCGATTACCTACCAAATTGCACTGAATGGAAATATTGGCTAAGTATTCTTTTAATTGGAATAAATAGGTTGCAAAAGGTTTATCACTAACATCAACAACAACAAATTTGAAATTTGCAGTAACAGTCAAAAGTGAAACAACACAGCACTGCACCACGCCAAAATAACGATTCAGAAAGAACAAAATTGAAACAATGCAATGTTTCAATTCAATACAAAAGCCATACAAGCGTTCAGAATAACATCTATATAAGGAATTATTTTTGTTTTAGCAAGTAGAATATTAGAACTCCATTTGAAAAATCTTACAATAATTCTCATCAAACTACTTTGCAAAAATTGAGAAAATCTAAGAAGTTAAGTCTGGACAGAATGGAAGAACAATGTCAAATACTTTGAAGAAATTATGGACTTGGAACTTTGAAGAATATTTTATTTGATTGTTGAGCACCTATGCAAACCCATATTTATCTAAGTACTATATAGTGTTAGACACATACATATCCTCTCATTGAGAGTCAAACACAAACTAAACAAACACTCGTAATTTGTCCCATTAGTGGCTATTTTATTTGGCTCAAGGTATTGTAGTTGCTTAACTGGGTAAGATTAAGAGGTTTTTGTAATTCAAGTTTTATTACTGGAAGAAATCCTTCAGGTGAAGGTATTGGATGTAGTCAGCCATGTTGGTGGTGAACCAATATAAAATTCCTTTGTTCTTATTTTTCTCTATGCTTTTATTTTCCAAATTGCCTTAATCACCAAGTTACGATTAAAATTTAAAAACTGCTTTAAAAAATCATAACACAATTCAAACCCCGCCTTTCTTGTGTTATTGAAAGTTCATTGTCTCTTTTTTTTTTTGCATCCCAAAAAGTCTCCCAGTCCAAACGGCTCTATGAAGTAAAGTTCTAGTCACAACGAAGAGGGGTTTCAATTGTGACCCTTTTTAAACTATTTCCTATATGAATAAAATTAACTCTCAAGTATTTTGACAAGAAGCATTGAGAACATAAGTACCTTAGAATGTTCTAAAAGATTAGTATATAAGTGAAATAAAATTGTGAGTTAAATTGTGTGTGATTTGTGAAGCATTTAAAGGAGAAGTAAGGATAAGAAATGCACAGATAATTTTTACAAGTTCACCCAAAATTGGGCTATACTTACACAATCCACTAAAGTTCCTGAGACAACCAATCAATTTCTAAACTTACACAATTCAGTCATCCTAACATTTCTCTACTATTTTTTCTTAGCCTTAGTAAGCTTACAAATGTTCTTCATAGTCACTCTTGACTAACCATCCATGACAACTGAAATCCAAGTCTTTGTTTCAAAATTTGGATGAAATATATCTTCAAACTCGTGTATACTTTAGATTTGATGAACTGTGATGATCTTTGAATATGTTTGATGAACTTTTAATTAAGCTTCTGTATTTTTATGATAAGTGAGTTATATCTTGATGTAAGTTCTTAGATATTCAAGTTTTGAGCTCTTCTATATACATATAACCTGTGAATGAGCTTTAATAAGTTGCAAAGGTATTCATGTATTCGTTGGGCAAAAGCTCCAATGTGTGGCATCTTGTAAAGGTGAAGATCTTGCGATTCATGAACATTATGAACTTTAAGTTAACTTTAGAATATTCCCATATCGATGGTTCCTCTCATCAGTGAATAGTGCAAGCATAGTGATGTTACTAAACTTTTAGTCACTTTTTTACTTTTAATAGGAACTTTCTAAGCTTTCATTTTTTTTTTTATGTTCATAAAGTTGAAGTTTAAATGTATTCAAGCTAGACTGTTGTGATCTTCTTGGACTTACAATTATTTTTTTTTTCATTTGATAGCTTATTAATCATATCATATAAGCTCAATAACTTATCAAAGTGAATGTTAATCTTTGTCTTAAATAATCTTGTAAAAATATGAAAGAATTCATCATGTTTTGATGATAAAAAGGTACTTTGTGAGAACAATTTCTTACATTAATAATTTCATCGAGTGTGCAGTAAATAGAATCAGGAAACAGATGATCAAAGGAAGAAATTAGAGGAACTGAAGATGTGAGAGGAAACGAAGACATCAGAGGAAACAAAGACACCAAAGTCAAGTGAATTCAACACAACATTTAGACTCTAGTTATTACATGCACTGTTGTGTGCGCGTATCATCCTCTTAACACCTACTACAGTAACTCTGAAGCTTCTATTCGAGTTTCCTCTAAAGCTTAAGTTACACTCACTCTAAAGACATGAACTTGCTCCTAGATGTTGCCCGCTGATACGCAACATGATATAAAGATGAAACTAGGTGATGTTGCCCATGCCACTAATTCTAAGTCATGTAGTTCTTCCTTTGACTACCTAAACAAAGAAACACAAGATCTAACTCTGATAATCAAGTTATGTAATGATGAACAAAGTCAACGACTCTTATGGAAAGTTAATGAATCAGATGGAAAGTCAATGAATCGGATGGAAAGTCAACGACTCTGACGGAAGTCAACACTTTTGATGACGACTGAGCTGTTTCATAATTCTTATGGTCAAAGAACATATTAAGAGTTGTTCCCATTGCTCTTAAAGAAGTGTATGAAAGAAGATTCAAGCGCTATATGGACATTCACGTCCAAAATCATCCTAACAAATTTGGTTGAAGATTCGTTTTGCAAATAATCAAGCTTCAATGGTCATATTCCCAAACCATATCTATCAAGGTTTATTTTTTGTGAAGATCTCTATTGACCTCACACAAGGAAAATACATTCAGAAGATTCAAGAAGAATTATTTTCAAGTGTTATCCGAACATCAACAAACCCCCTCTGTTTGATGGATATCGCTTTGCGTACTGAAGAACAGACTCATAAAATTCTTTATCTCACAATATTCTGAGCTTAGAGATTTAGTGGAAGATCGTACAATGCACCTACCAATGAGGATGGTAATGAAGTTTCGAAAAAGTATTCATTGGTTTATCAAGGTTTATAATCAAGCTTCAACGATCAAGGTCCAAAAACTATTCATTTTTAATCAAGCTTCAATAATCATATTCCTAAACTATATTTATCAAGGTTTATTTTTGTGAAGATCTATATTGAACTCGCGCAAGGAAGATACACTTAAAATTTGTTTGGGACAATATTGAAACCCTAATTCATGATATATAAAGATATCAACTCTCAAGAAGAAAATACAATACAACAATTTAGAAAACCTTACAAACTCACAATTCTCTAAGTATTCAGAATTCAAGGTTTCAGTTTTAGCAAATGAACTCTTTCCACTTTATA
>NC_021162.2:31063932-31065911 GCF_000331145.2 Cicer arietinum | reverse complement strand
CAAATGCACTCTTTACACTTTATATTACTTATTGTTTAGTATTATGTTTTAGTTTGAAGTTCATTGTAATCAATGTGCTTAGAATAAGTAAAACAAAACATAGTTTCACCCATTTGTAACCTAGCCCGGTAGTGGTTATTCTGCCTCAATGGCTTGTAGGTTTTCAAGTTGGAAGTTGAGAAGGCTTGACTTGTAAGGTCAAGTTGTTTTAGTGCCGCAACATTTAGTAGGTTTCAGATAGGAAGTTTATATAAAGGAAATACATATATTTTTATACTAGTTCACAAGATACTACTGTTACATCTAGCCATCCCCTTACAAAATGATTTTTCCAATATGGTCGAGGACTAAATTGATTATTTCAATTAATAACATACAAGTATTCTTTACTCTCTCACTTCATGCTTTGATTATTTTTCTATAGCCTCTTCAGGATGTCATCATCAAAACCCTTCTTCAACTCTCTAGCAACTTGTCGTTGAGGTTCATGAGTGTTGTTATACCTTTTAAGGTAACTCTTACAGGAGAAAGAGTTGTTGCCACTATCGGATTGATTTACATGTGTTCTAGTTTGTGTCTAAATTGGTACAAAGTTTGTTTTTAGGATTCTAGCTCTCATTGTGAGGATGTTACATATCAAATCCTATACCAGTTCAAAGTGTGTGAAAATAATTCGAGTGATTTACATCAATTTTAATAACTCTCTGTTCATTGGATTTTTCGTTCATACTTTCCTTTTGACATGTTCTAGGTTTTTTCATATTTTGTTCTCAACACATTGCCTTTTTCATTCTCTCTCTAATATTGAATGACTGCACGATTACTTCTTAAATATAGTGAAGAAGTATTCATTGATAATATTACCATTATCGATCTTCAATCACCATTTAAGGTATATAAATCTTGAATAAGTATCCATATATATCTTCTTGATCGATTATGTGTATCTTCATTTTAAGAGGGAATATCATATAAGATTTTACTAACAGAGGATGTCACACAGACTGACAATTAAATGGACTCAAAATGTTGACAAAAAGATAAACAAATTTGTCTTTTGTAGAGCGTTGACTATTCAGATTGTTGACTTTCCAAAAGCATTGACTTTCATCAAAGTCATAAGATCCAATGCTTGTCATAATTAATATAGGCAGACTGTCATTTTTTATGGCACACTTATCATAGGCAAATGATTATTTTGCTTGACACATATCAAAGGCAAATGATCGTTTTGCTTGACACACTTATTAGAGGCAGCACATTCAAATCATTCTTGTATTAACAAATTCATTGGAGGCGCGTTTGAGAGCACATTCATCAAAGTTGGACAAAACTTTTGTAGCTTCTTTAGAGTTATTGAGAACTTTATTTAGTAGTTTTTCTTTTCCTTGTTCATCAAAGGATCTAACTTATATCATAACACAGACTTGTAATGTTTTGAATTGAACTACTTATCGCAATACGTCTTATTGATATATTACGACTTGCTCTATTAGTAAACAATATTACTTGTTTATTTGGTGATAATATTATTGTGTTTATGTTTCCTTAAAAACGATAGTCATCAATATAGATCTTGGTTTTCTAACTTAATATGCACACTTATTGTAGCTAAAACAGGTAGCACCACGCTGGAAGAATGGATCCATGGCCTTCCCAACAAACAACTATATGCAAGTACAATATACATCACATGAAACGTGATTTCAAATATGAGTGGGCTTATTTGAATTGGGAGTTCAATTTCTCCCATGACTTCTTTGCCACTCTAATCGAAAGCTCTAACAATTATGGGTCTTGTACTCATATATATACCATAACACGGTAGCTTTGTTAATGTCAAATTTGATATGACATTCAGAAAGGAGCCATTGTCAATGAGGACTCTTGATATCAAATGGTCTAGGCACATTTCGCCAGAAAATCAGAAGAAAAAAATCCAGGAATAGGATTCCCGTATAAGGGACTTATACGGGCCA
>NC_021162.2:31020960-31063877 GCF_000331145.2 Cicer arietinum | reverse complement strand
CGACGCTCATGAATTTAGAAGGGAATCAAGCTTCTTCCCACAAGAATTTAGAAGGCAGTGGTCTATGGTGTTTGCACTTCTCTAGAGCATCCTTCATATTCATGTCCTACATTGCAAGAAGATCTAATTGTTGATGCTCCTCAAGCATATGCAGCAAATATATACAATCCACAAGCCAACTATGATTTGTCATCTAACAAGTACAATCCAGGTTGGAGATACCATTTCAACTTGTGATGAGGGAATTCATTTGCACAACAACAACCTAGGTAGCAGCAACAGCAAAATATTCCTCAACAGCAAAACAATAAACCTTCATTAAAAGACCTCGTTAAGCATATAGTCGTCCATAATCTCCAATTTCAACAAAGAACATATTCCACCATTCAAAATTTGGAAACAAAGAATAGTTTCAAGTACATCCTCCATAAGTCCAGCGGGACGAGCATTGCTCATGTTCGCCAATTGAATGGTAACACTTGTACTCTGTAAAGGTCCACACTTGTAATCTATAAAGGTCCAAGAGCAAGAGAGTTAAAAATAGATGTACATAACATTTTCAAATTGACTATTGCCTATGGTACATGGAATGGAAAAAGTTCCTGGATCTTTGCATTTCTAAGGCATGGGCTGAATGAGGGCTGAAACATTTCGCCCCATGTTTACCCTTTCATTTCCTTTTAACCTTCTCTTGTGTGTGCACAAATCTTTTAGAAATTTTGCATATCTTGGAATCTGTTTAAAATTCTTCAAGGAGGGGAATGTTCACTTCCACCTTCCTAAATGTATCCAGGATCTCGTTGTTCAACTCTCGTCTGAAAATTATGGTTGGGAAACTTCGACCCAAGTAGATTGACCCTTTTGTTATTACTAACATTTTTCCACATGGTGCAGTGGAAATAAAAAGTGAAAACACCGAGAAACTGTTCAAAGTAAATGGACAACGCCTCAAGCTATTCCAAGAGAGCTATGGAGTTCCTTGGAAAAGTCAACCTACATTGAAGATTGAACATGGAGTTCCTTTCCTTACTCTTATTTTATACTTGTTACTTTCATTGAAGGCAATGTGTAATTAAAGTGTGGGGGTATTATTTAGGATTTTATTAGTTATATTTCAAAATAAAAAAATAAAAATAATAAAAATAAATAAAAATAGACATTGCACTGCATGCTTTTTCATTAGATTTTGTGGTTGAAAATGTTTTGAGTTTGTTTGGACTGACATAATTGGATAGTATCTTTGCATTCTTGGTAAAATAAATTAGATTAAAATGCTAAATTGTGTATCATTTGTGATAGGTCATTAACTTTGGTGAGATTTTTTAGCCTTATTATGAATGGAATACATTTTTTTTCCATCTTTCCTTTTTTGTGTGTTATCTCACTCATGATTGCTAGTTACGCTAGAACTTGACTTAACTCTTATCCGCATGCATATATTGAAATGATCTAGGCATTTTTTTTTCTTGTTAAGAAACTAGCCAAATAAGCCTACCCTACAATTATCCATTTGTTTAAGCCCCTTTGAGATGTGAGTGAAGTGATGTGTGTAAGAGTATTTAGATATTTGTGGTTTGGTTTTAATATCCCAAACAAATTTTAAGTGTTTCTTTCTTGCGCGAGGTCAACAGAGTGCTTCACCAAATTAAATCTTGATAAATATAGTTTGGGAATATGATCGTTGAAGCATGATTAAAAATGAATAGTTTTTGGACCTTGATCATTGAAGCTTTATTATAAACCTTGATAAAGCAATGAATAATTTTTGAAAATTCATTACCATCATCATTGGTAGAAGCAGTGTATGATCTTCCACTAAATCTCAAAGCTCAGGGTATTGTGAGATAAATAATTTTATGAGTCTGTTCTTCAGTACTCAAAGCGATATCCATCAAACAGATGGGGTTTGTTGATGTTTCCTCCCAAGAATTTATCACCAAAACCAGACATGTTGAAAAGTGAATCTTTTCTTAAACACTATTAAGTGTTCAACCTTGAGACTGAATTCTAATGCCAATTGAAGATGCAAAACCATGAAAAGGGGGGAGTTGAATTGTGTTTTGTCTATAATGTTTTGATTGTTTCTTTTGAGTAATATATCTATCTTGATGAACTTAATTATAGAGTTATATTTTTATTATTATATCTTGATAAATATGCTTGTAGTAACTATATGTTTTTATTATTATATCTTTATTATTTTAGAGTATTTAGTTATAAAGTTATAATTTTTATGATGATATCATTAGTAATATGTTTGTTATGATGTATTTTATTTTAAGCCTTGACTTTTTGAGTATTTAAAATTTAAAATTTGACTTTTTTGAACAATATATGTGTCTTGAGGAAATTGATGAGAATTTTATATTTTTAATTTTGACAGTATGAGAAAATTGATTATTGCAATTCATTAATGTATAGTTCATTTTTATGCTTAAAAGGGCAATAATGTGGAAAACTTTATAGTAAAAGAAATAAAATTTCTAATTTTATTGTATTCTTGGTGATATGAGTTTTAGTTTTTATCCATAACATGTAGTCAAATCGAATCTTATGGATCATTATAATGAAAGTGGTGATTTTGAGATATTTGTTCATGTTCATATTTGGGGGGTTTAAGTTATTGAGTTCTAACTATGAACATCCATGAGAATATATATTTGATGTCTTATGTGATTAAAAATTTAATATGGCATATTTTGTCATGGTGGTCGCCTAAATGGTTGGTGATTTGTGGTTTGAATATTTTTCTCTTTGTGGTTGTCTAAGTGTCTGATTATTTGTGTTATGACCCTTTTTTCTTTGTGGTTGCCTAAGTGACTAGTGATTTTTAGATTTGAAGCATAATTATCATTGTCAAGACATACCATATGCATCTTTGTGGATGCATTAGTGGCTGGTTTAATTTTCTCCATTAGTATGGGTGACTTCTTTGTGGGCACCTTAGTGGCAGACTATATTCGGATCATATATGTTTAGGAGCATGCATTACTTGCATATATTTTATTGTTATTTTTATTTTGATCTAATTATTTTCTCTAAGGTGAGTTGCTACTTGATTTACTCAGATGCATTTTATAATTTGAGCGAATTATTCATAAAAAAAAAATTATTTTCTCTAAATCTTTTATTAAAAAAAGATTTTATATTTATATTTTATGGTTGTTAACTTCTTATTTGGTTTAATTTTTGCCTTTAGATGAACTCACCAACATTTAGGTACTAACGATCTCGAAGAGTTGCATGAATGACGTTTGATTGGCGCGCGCGTGGGAAAAGGGTTACTTTAACTTAAAAATAATGTGTAGTGATAAAACCGATGTGGTACATTTTTAAAGTTTATTTACTTTTCATCGTCAATTTTAAAATAGAAATACAGAGGTGAGGTCATTCCCCTAGGAAAAACCTGAATCAGTCAACCTTGTTTTTTTATTTCACTTAAGGAGAATTTATTCGAATTTAGAACGTAAGTGAACATTTTCTAACAATTGGCAAATTATCTTTGATAAATGATAACAATAATATCCAGTAAAATACGTTGTGTTATTTTATAAAATAAAATCAAACTATTTTCTATTGATATTTTTATTGATTACATTATTAATTACCTCTAAAAAAAAAGTATGTCATTTTTGAAAGAAAACAAATATTTTAAGTAATGTCTTGGATCAAAATCTAGAGCATTACATTGTGGTATCAAAACACCAATTCTCGGATTTTGGTGGGGCGGGAGGCATCGTGTATGTCACTTGTTTTTCTGATGTTGCTAGTGTTAATTGTTTGATTTTCTAATTATTTGAATTTTACTAACTACTAAATTTTCTATTATGTGTCATTAATTATGTAACCTCTTTGAAATTAAATTTTACTTATTACTTAAATTTTTATTATGTGTTATTAATTGTGTAACCTACTTGAATTTTTATAAGTAAATATATGCCTTAAATACATGTCCCATTGTTCTATTGTGTATTTAGTTGTGTTCAAATATAAAAATCTCTATGTCGACTTGCATGCTTTTATTGGCATTATCTTTTATATTTTTAATAAAGTTTCTATTTTAGTTGTTATATTTTATTATCCTTTATGAATTTTAGAATCTCTATTTCTTGTCCATACTAAGTGTTAGATTTTCTAACTATTTTATGTTATTAATGACTTAAATTCCAATTATGTGAATTTAATTGCCTAACTTCTTCGAATGTGATGGAAAATATATCTTAAATTCTTGATCCTAGGATTAGAAATAATTTTAGTTTACTTCATGCAGTAATTATTTATGATTGTATGATATTGCGAATTATGAGTTTATTACCTATGTTTAAAATTATTTCAATCTAAATCATAAGTAATTGTTGAGCTATCATCATATGATCTAAATATCTGTAATTAAGACAATGTTTTAAACCCTAAATTATGTATATTTGTATGATCCCCAAGACAGAAGAGAAGGATAATACATAAAAAGTTGTATTTGAGGGATTCTGGCTAAGGAAATATTTGGTTATTAAGCGGTCCATTGAACCACCTCACTTTCATAGGAACCCCTCCAAAGCACAACTTGATGTATAACCCGAACATACTCTATAGTGTTCAATAAAAGACTTCCTTACTACCCTAAAGTTAAAATTATGACATAATATTTTCCTAATTAGATTATTTTAGGAAGCGTTATGGCTCGTCACATAAATCGATCGGTCCCCCATGGATGAAATGACATGAATGAAGCGATCCAACCATAAATGCAATCGCCACTGCAATGGCCCATCAAGCTGCAGCTCAGGCCCAACAAGCTACGGTCTAGGCTCAGCGAGATGCACAGAGGGATCAGAGGGATGAAGCAACTAGTGCAACAAGAGCATTGAACGAACTCCGACGACAAGATCCACCTAAATTCAAAGGGGAGCATGACCCTGACAAGGCCGATCTTTGGCTGCAAGAAATCGAGAAGATCTTCGAGATCCTACACTACCCTGACAATGCGAAAGTGGAGTATACGGCCTATTTAATGATTGGTGAAGTTGAATACTGATGGTGAGGTGCGAAGAAGATGACGGAAAAAATAACGAAGAGCTGACCTTGGAGGTTTTCAGGAATAATTTCCTAGACAAATACTTCCCGAAGAGTGCTATGACTGAGAAGGAGGCCATATTTCTGAAGTTGTATCAAGGGAATCTCACAATAGCAGAATATGCGGCAAAGTTCGATCCCCTAGCAAAGTATTCTGTTATTTCCTAAATTAGATAGATGAAGAATACATGTGTGAGAGGTTCGAAAGTGGGCTTAGGTATGAGATTAAGGAGTCAGTGGGACCCTTGGAGATACGTCAACATTAAGTGCTGGTGGAGAAATGTAAGAAAGTGGAGCAGATGAAACAGAGCCGCCTAAATAGGGGTGCTATAGGTGGATCCATGAGACCTCAGGTAGAGATTTAAATCTATTCATATCATGAGATCCATAAGCTTGGCCTCTAAATGTTAATATTTGAAACAGGGGCATAACAACCAATAGAACAGGGGCAGGTATCATCAACAACACAAGTCGTATGCCCGCCCACAGGGTAATGCTACAGACCAACCTCGACCTCAACACGGGGAAGGTGAAGGGACAAAAACTCCATGTCAGAACCAGGCGCACCCTGTCAGGTGTTTTCGCTGCAATAGGGAAGGACATAGGATAACTGAGTGTCTAATCAGACCTAGGGTTTGTTACATCTGTCAGAAACCAGACAATTTTGCAAACGAATTCCCTGAACGAAAAGACGACAGAGTTGTCAACCACAACAATATAACCGCCAATGTAGCACACCCTACTGCCAAGGGACGTGTCTACCATATCAATGGAGAGGAAGCCCTATCCTCCTATGAACTTATCCAAGGTAAGTGTTTCATCGCTGGAAAATCACTTAATGTAAGATATGATTCAGGGGCAACACACTCGTTCATTTCATTGGATTGGGTGGATTTGCTCCAACTTGTTTTTACTACCTTTCCGTTTGATTTGGTGGTTACCCTACCTTCTACCGAATCGGTGAAATGTAATACGGCTTGCTTGCAATGCTCGTTGGTTGTGTTTGATATGAAATTCAACGTTGATTTGATTTGTATTCCCCTCAAGCATTTGGGAGTGATACCTGGGATGGATTAGTTGTCAAGCCATTATGTTCCATTGGATTGCGCTCGTAAGTCTGTGATATTCCCAAACCCAAGTGTTTCTCGATTCCTAGATACCAATAAATTGAACTTCTCTTTGAAAGGGGGTGTTCAGAAATATGTTTCCCTCAACCTAGTCAGTATGAAGCTAGAGGTGGAGGTAGATAGGATTCATGTGGTCGAAGATTTTCTAGAGGTATTTCCACCAGATGTACCAGCATTACCCCTAGTTTGTGATATTGAATTCTCAATTGCTGTGACTCCGGGTACAAGGCCTATTTCTATTACCCCAAATAGAATGTCTCCTTCAGAATTGTCATAGTTGAAAATTCAGTTGGAGGACCATTTGTCTAAATAATTCATACGGTCGAGTATCTCACCTTGGGGAGCGCCAGTGCTCTTAGTGAAGAAGAAGGATGAAATGTATAGACTTTGTGTCGATTACCGTCAGATTAACAAAGTCACCATAAAAATAGGTATCCTTTCCCAAGAATTGATGACTTGATGGACCAACTCAAAGAAGCAATCATATTTTCGAAGATTGATTTGAAGTCAGGGTACCATCAGATTCGGGTGAAGGAAGAAGACATTCTTAAAACAACATTCAAAAGTCGTTATGGACACTTTGAGTATTTGGTGATGCCTTTTGGTGTCACCAATGCACCAGCTATTTTCATGGATTACATGAATCGTATATTTCACCCATTCTTAGATAAATTTGTGGTGGTCTTCATTGATGAATAAAGGTAATAACTTGAATCGTTTCGCAAGGACTTTTAATATAATAATAATAATAGCTGAATTAAATTGAAATTAATAAGGGGTTTTTAGATTTTTGATTTAACAGATGAGCAAAATGATTAATCCACTTATTCGAGTTTCAGACCTATCACAAATTCTATCAATGAGTTTAATTTCTAATTTGTGATTCTATTCTTATTTGACTATAGAATTGATCAAACAAGCGTAATCAATCCTATGTGAATTTGGTTTCTTTGATTGGACTAAGCATCACAATCATCAAAATATTACAATTAACAATCAAGCGTCGCAAAATTATAATTCAATTAAATTAGAAACCGAAACCAAATTTTGTCAAATAAATTTAATCAATGCTATTGAAATTCAATTTAAGCAATCAAAATATCAATATAATCAAATAAACAAGAATAGAATCATGAATCGAAATTGACAGTGTAACGTGAATCTCAAGGTGTTGATGAAACTCTGAACCCTGGATAAATCTTATAAAATTAGTCTTCCATGAAATTAAAAAAAAACTATTTATTTCTTGTAGCAATTTGAATCCTAATTTTTCCGTTTTTAGAAAAGAAACAAAACTGCCAATATACTGTACTTGATATTGGGCTTTAGGGTTTTAGGGTTTAAAAACAAGTGACCCACTAATTAAAATTATTACAAAAGTCTAGATTATGAAATCTACAATTTTGGCTCAGTAAAGTTCGGAATTGGTCTTTTCTTCCAACACAAAACTTGTAGCTTAGATATTCAGCTTTCCAACGCCTGCTCATATGCGCTAATCCGGTATCCAGAGCTCAAGCTATGGTTTACATAGCGAGAAAGAGTCAAAATTCAAATAATACAATTAAAATGCAAATAATAAAATTATAATTCAAATTCGACCCAAAGTTTAGAAACAAGCTAAAAATATTAATCTAAGCTATAAAGAGCTTTTAAAATCCCAAACTAAAAAGCTAGAAACATGTGCCCAAATGCTATGATCAAATTCCCCCACACTTAAAATTTTGCACTCCGAGCAAAACAATGCATGTGATTCCAAATATTCTTATGAATGCAAAGTGGTGAGGGAAAAAAAAATATTTCTAGCTTAAGGCAAACATGAATAGTTTTGTTATCACAATCAAGGCAAACAAGAGGACAAGTTAACTAAAGAATGCATCATAAGTGATAGAGTCCTCCTAGGATATAAAATTCTCTCAAAGTGTTTGGGCTATTGCTTACACTCAAAGCACATCATGAAAGCTAGCACTACCATAGGCTTGTAATGTGGCCAAGGTAAGGGTGAGATAATCCTAAGGAGACTAGGGCTGAAAATCAAAGAGGATAAAAGAGTAATGATTAAGAGAGAAAAACAGAATTAAGAAGTAACTCAACAAAACATCATTGACTTTTATTTTCACACTCTATTTGCTCACAACAAAACCATTTTTCCTCATAGATATATATATATATATATATATTCATAACCCTCAAATTTAAACAAACAAATTGAGCACCCCTACACTTATGTAAGGAAAGACTCCTTTATCCCCCAAGATTGAGTCAATTCATTGTTTTTCCCATTTTAGGCTTGTAATGAGTAATATAACAAAGAATGGGGTAATTAGGCTCAAAGGGGCTTAAACAAATGGATAATTGTAGGGTAGGCTTATTTGGCTAGTAGCTTAATCAGAAACAAATGCCTAGATCATTTCAATATATGCATGCGGACAAGAGTCAAGTCAAGTTCTGGCGTAACTAGCAATCATGAGTGAGATAACACACAAGAAAAAAAAGATAGAAAAATGTATTCCATTCATAATAAGGCTCAAAATTCTCACAAAGGTTAATGACTTATCACAAATCATAGACAATTTAGCATTTTAATCCAATTTATTTTACCATGAATGCAAAAATACTATCCAATCATGTCAGTCCAAACAAACTCTCAACATTTACAACCATAAAATCTGATGAAAAAGCATGTAGTGCAATGCCTATTATTTTTTTTTTTGTTTTTTTTTTTTTTGAAATATAACAAATAAAATCCTAAATAATACCCTCACACTTAAATTACACATTGTCCTCAGTGTAAACTTCACTGTAGGTGGGCTTTTCTAAAGACAGTTCTTCTATGGTAGCATCTTCAAGCACACAGCTCTCATGGAATAGCTTGAGGCGTTGTCCATTTTCTTGGTGTTTTCTCTTCTAATTTCCACCGCATTATGAGGAAAAATGTTAGTAACAACAAAAGAGTCAATTCACTTCGATCGAAGTTTCCCAACCATAATTTTCAAACGGGAGTTGAACAATAAAACTTTTTTGCCAATGGAAATTTTCTTCCTAGAAATCATCTTATCATGAAAGTACTTAGTTTTCTCCTTATAGATGCGAGAGTTCTCGTAAGCTTCAAGCCTAAGCTCTTCAAGTTGTTGCAATTGAAGCTTTCTCTCCGAACCTGCTTTCTCCATCTCAAGGTTACAACTCTTGACCGCCCAATAAGCACGGTGAACTATTTTCTCTGGGAGGTGGCATGCCTTACCAAACACAAGTCGATAAGGGGACATCCCTATTGGTGTTTTATAGGCTGTTCTATGAGCCCAAAGAGCTTCCTAAAGTTGGTGGCTCTAGTCTTTCCTGTTTGGCTGCACCATCTTTTCTAAGATCTGTTTGATTTCCCTATTTGAGAATTCAGCTTGCCCATTAATCTGGGGATGATAAGGTGTAGAAATTATGTGCACAACCCCATACTTCCGAAGCAAAGCGTCCATGGTGCGGTTGCAAAAATGAGTGTCTTGATCACTTATGATGGCTCGGGGTATTCCAAACATGCAAAAAATAATTGATATGATAAAACCTGCAACAACTTTAGAATCATTAGTCCTAGTAGGTGTTGCTTCCACCCACTTCGAAACATAATTAGCAGCTAGTAAAATATAGACATAACCAAAAGATACTGGAAAATGGCTCATAAAGTCAATTCCCCACACGTCAAATACTTCACAGAAAAGCATAGGTTATTGAGGCATCTCACTCCTACGAGTGATTGTTGTTCCTACTATTTGGCACTGTTCACAAGTTTTATAAGTCTCAAACGCATCTTTAAACAAAGTGGGACAAAAGAAACCCGAGTCTAAGACTTTTCTTGTTGTCCGTTGAGGACCAAAATGTCCTCCAGTTTGAGAGGCATGACAAAAATGAAGAATGGATTGAGCATCATGGTGGGAAACACATCGCCTAATCACCTGGTCACTATAGAATTTCCACATATATGGATCATCCCACACATAGTATTTGGAATCACTTTTTAAGTTTGTGAATTTTTGTTCGGGATTCATCTGCAGGAAAGACTCCAACAACTAGATAATTAACTAAATCAGTAAACCAAGGAGTTACCTCACGCAACTGTAGCAGTTGCTCATCAGGGAAGTCATCTTTAATGGGGATGGGGTCCTCAGCCATTTATATTCAGATCAAATGATTTGCCACCAAAGTTTCAGATCCACTCTTATTTTTAATCTCTAAATCAAATTCTTGGAGTAACAACATCCATCGGATCAATCTCGGTATTGCTTTTGGTTTCTTCAACAAGAACTTCAAAGTTGCATGGTCAGTAAAAACAACTACCTTCGAACCTAACAAATATGATCTAAACTTATCAAGTGCCAAAACAATAGCTAAAAGTTCCTTTTTAGTGGTAGTATAATTAGCCGGTGCATAATCTAAAGTCCTAAAAGCATAATAAATAACATGGGCAGCCTTACCAACCATTTGTGCAAGGACTGCTCCCACTGCATAGTTAGATGCGTCACACAAAATTTCAAAAGGGATGGTCCAATTGGGTGGCTGAATTATGGGAGTAGAGGTCAGTGGTGCCTTTAAGAAATCAAACGCCTTCTTGCATTTGTCATCGAATGTGAAACTAACATCATTTTGCAGCAAATTTGACAGCGAAAGAGCTATCTTGCTGAAATCCTTGATAAAACGCTTGTAAAAACTAATCATGCAGTGTTGGAAAGTGCCAGGAGCATTGTATAGGCCAAAGGGCATCTTCCTGTAGGCAAATGTGCCAAAAAGGACAAGTGAACGTGGTCTTTTCTTGGTCCTGTAGTGCAATATGGATCTGAAAATAACTAGAAAAACCATCAAGAAAACAATAATGTGACTTATCAGCCAACCATTCAAGCATCTGATCAATGAATGGTAAAGGAAAATGATCCTTTCTAGTTGTCTGGTTTAGTCTCCTGTAATCGATGCATGCCCTCCAACTGTTCTGCACTCGTGTGGGGATAAGTTCATTATTTTCATTTTTAACCACTGTGAGTCCAGTTTTCTTAAGGACTACCTGCACGGGACTCACCCATTGACTATCAGAGATGGGGCATATAATGCCTGCTTGCAAGAGCTTGGTCACTTCTTTTTTTACAACACCCAAAAGTAATGGGTTAAGTTACCTTTGGGGCTGCCTAACTGATTTTACCCCGTCCTCCAATAGTATCCTATGCATACATGATAATTCTTCATCATATGCATATTTTCCCACTGTTCTAGTCTTATTTATCCTCAATCATCAGATAAATTAAGGATTTATTTGATATATTTTGTTGATTTTTGTTCTTTGAGTTAATAAAATGTTCTGTGTTTTTATTACGTTGATTAAGTAGGAATTTTTCGTAATTTTACATTGTGTTTTGTTTTAGTGCAGTGCTGAATTTTGGTGAGAAATCAACATGACATATGTAGAGTATTTCAACCATATCTGGAGTTGTAGATGTCCAATTGGAGTCAAACCAAGTGCACATAAAAGCTACGATCCATAGCTGCATTTTCATGAAGACACCGGAACCAAAGTCAGACACGAAGGAGGAGAAAAATGCAATATACGCCGGACAGCAGATGTTGAGCGCTTAGAGCGCGCCTGAAGCGCTTTTTCCAGCATTTGCTACTGCCCAAACGCGCCCGAAGCGCGTTTTCCGCGCCTGGGGCGCGCGACGCACACCACCAACCATAAAAACACAGATTTTTACTGTTTTAGGGATCTTTTTCACTCTTGGGAAGTTGGGAGACTTGTGCCCTAGCATAGAAACTCAAAGACGACCGTTTCTAACATCATTGGAGCAGTTTTATTAAGAATCATTCATGAATCCTTCTTGTAATTCTTCTCTAATCTCTATCTCTTTTATCTCTGTCATGAGTAACTAAACCCTATTTGTTAGGGATGAGTGTAACAAGATGAAACCCTTATTTTTATGATTTGATTTCTAGTTATATGAATGAGTTTATTGAATTATTTTTCTCATCTCTGTGCTTAATGATTTTTATTGCTTGATCTACATTAAAATGTTCTACGATTTGTATTTTGAAACGGAAGTGGACTTTACGAATGCTTAAGATGAGAAATTCATGAATTTGTAGTCTAGACATAGGTGCAGGTCATGAAACCAATTAAATTAGTTGCAAAGCAATAATTTACAAGAGATTTCTATACGGTAATGCTTAATTCTAATCTTAAATCTACTAAGGAATTATGGGTTACTTTGGAATTAAAGGTTCTGTCACTAAGACATTAGGGCAAGAATAATAAAGAGAATTCTGTAATAATGCAATAAAGGATTTCAATAACTAGGATCAAATTAGACACCAAGGTTGGATTCGAAGTGAAACTCATCCCTGACATTTTTCTCAATTTATAAAGGATCAATTTTACTATTGCTGTCAACTTTAAATATTATTTCAAACAACTTGGGAACTTTTTGTTCAATTTTGTAATTAAATATAATTCGATAGTAAAACGCAATCCTTGAGTTCGACAATCGGTACTACCATTTTATTATTACTTACAACGATTCAGTACACGTGCTAAAACGCTATCAAGTTTTTGGGGCCGCTGTCGGGGATTGCCATATCACTATGGAATTTAATTTATTTACTTAATTGAAATTTTTTGTTCTGCAATAAAATTTTTTATTTTATTTGATTTTTTTTATTTGTTGAACTTGCTAATGTCATGTCTAGTGGTTTGTCTCTTCTTTGTTTGAGATAACTATGCGTTGTAAAGCATGGAAGATTATAATGATGATATTCTACTACAATTATATGAAGAGTGTGATACTTGTCTTATATCTGGTATATGTCGCATGATTGAGGGGCAAATCTTGAGTTATACATTTTTAAGATATCACCCTCAGATCCCTCTGATGAAGCCTCTAAGGTGTGACTTTTGTGGAGAAGCACATAAGAATGGAAATTGTGCTGATGACCTTGCTGAACTAGTAGAATATGAAGATTTTTTTCTCAAAGTTACAGAAAACGACAAGCGTTATATTAAAAAGATCTATTGGGAACAAATTCTACCTCATAAAATTCTATCCAAAGAATCAGATGACAAAGACTTTCACATTACGGATGTTTTGGTTGAATTCATGAAGAATAACACGGTTTCAATTGAAAGATTTGAAAGTCAATGTGAGAGGTTACTTGAGCAAGTGGTTAAGTTTGAGATAATGGAAGAGAAGTTGAAGATTGAAGATAATTTCATTGTTGTGGTAGAAGAAGATAGGAAAGAGGAAAAGATGAACGAGGAAAAGAAAAAAGAAGAGATTGATAAAGTTCGAGATTCAATCTATGCCTTGTTCATCAATGTCCAGTTGAGAAGGACATGGAAGCAACATCTTTTGTTTCTTAAGTTCATGGAATTTCTACCAATCAAAAAAAAGAAGAAGGATGATGTGTTCTTCCTGTCATATATGCCACCTTGACAATAGCTGAGGCGTCAAGCTAATGACTTTAAAGAAGCGCTTATTGGGAGGCAACCCAATTTTATATCCTTTGCACCGTATTTATTTATTGAATTTCAGATTTATTTTACTCCATTTAGTTCCAATTTTAGTCTCTTATTGCTAGTTCTCTTAGTTTTGATGTTTGGTATGAGCAAGGAATCAAAAAGATGCGTTGAGAAGCAATTGTACAGCTCCAAATCACAGAACGCACGCCCAAGCGCGCCTGAAGCGCTTTTTCCAGGTGTTGTCATTGTCAACGCGCGCCTGAAGCGCTTTTTCCAGCATTTGTCATTGTCAACGCGCGCCTGAAGCGCGTCCAAGCGCGCCTGAAGCGCTTTTTCCAGGTGTTGTCATTGTCAACGCGCGCCTGAAGCGCTTTTTCCAGCATTTGTCACTGTCAACGCGCGCCTGAAGCGCGTCCAAGCGCGCCTGAAGCACTTTTTCCAGGACCTAATGGCAACCCAACAAAAAGCAAAATGAACTAAGGTCGCAAGTACATCCTTCGCTCAACAGACACTAGGAGGCATGTTTTATGTTGATCTATTTGCACCTCACCAGTATACTGGCGACCATAGCGGAACAGGAGCGGATGATCTAAACGAGAATCCTTGAACTACTAAACTGAGAGAAGTTTTCTTTCCTTTTTTTTTCTTTCTGTTGTTGGTCTTGTATCTTTCCGTTTTCTTTATTTAATGTTAGTGTATTGTGACTTTCTTTTCTTTATGTTCTTTTTTTTTTTCCTTTCACTAAATGTGTACTATGATGAAACAGTTGTACTAACTTGCACTTAGAGTAGGTTATTGCTCAAGTCGAAAAGCCTTCCTAATGCATGCATTCTTGATTACTAAATGGTTGTAGAAGAGAATTTCTATACGGTAATGCTTAATTCTAATCTTAAATCTACTAAGGAATTAAGGGTTACATTGGAATTAAAGGTTTTGTCACTAAGACATTAGGGCAAGAATAATAAAGAGAATTCGGTAATAATTCAATAAAGGATTTCCATAACTAGGATCAAATTAGACACCAAGGTTCGATTCAAAGTGAAACTCATCCCTGACATTTTTCTCAATTTATAAAGGATCAATTTTACTATTGCTGTCAATTTTAAATATTATTTCAATCAACTTAGGAACTTTTTGTTCAATTTTGTAATTAAATATAATTCGATAGTAAAATGCAATCCTTGAGTTCGACACTCGGTACTACCGTTTTATTATTACTGCAACGATTCAGTACACTTGCTGAAACGTTATCAATACACATGGATAGGCTAATACTAGGAATATCAGCCAAGGTCCATCCGATTGCCTTCCAGTGTTTTCTCAAAATCTGCAACAACTTATCTTCCTATTCATCTTCATGTTTGCCTGAAATAATCACAAGTAACTTGCCAATTCCTTCTAAATATGCATATTTCAAATTTTCAGGAAGTGGTTTAAGCTCTATAGTCGGTGGTTGTTCAATGGAAGGTACAACACCAGTGGTCGAAGCTAAGTCTGCAAAATCAATTATGTTTGTAGAAATATCAATATCAGCACAATGATCAACCTGCAAGGCAGCTTCGATCTCAGCACACATAGAGCACAATTGAGTATCTGTACATAATTCACAAGTATAAGTATCATCAAAACTAGACAATGAAGGAAAATCAGTAGCGAACATATCGGGGTAAGTGTCATCAACCAAATCAACAAGCAATTCAATTTGAAAAATACAATGTTCTTCCATGGGGTGTTTCATAGCATCAAAGATGTTAAATTTTACAATGTTATCACCAAATTCCGTGGATAGAGTTCCAGCATGCACATCAATTTTTGTTCTAGCAGTTTTCAAGAATGGTATGCCTAAGATGATAGGCTCCCTATTGGACTTATTCTCCCATTCCATGTCAAGAATGTAAAATTCTGCAGGAAATATCAATTCATTAACTCGAACAAGTTCATCCTCCACAAGTTCAGTGGGACGCGCATTGCTCATGTTCACCAATTGAATGGTAACACTTGTACTCTGTAAAGGTCCAAGAGCAAGAGAGTTAAAAATAGATGTAGGCATAACATTAATGGAAGCTCATAAATCTAACATAGCATTTTCAAATTGACTATTGCCTATGGTACATGGAATGGAAAAATTTCATGGATCTTTGCATTTCTGAGGCATGGGCTGAATGAGGGCTGAAACATGTCGCCCCATGTTTACTCTTTCATTACCTTTTAATCTTATCTTGTGTGTGCACAAATCTTTTAGAAATTTTGCATATCTTGGAATCTGTTTAATTGCTTCAAGGAGGGGAATGTTCACTTCCACCTTCCTAAATGTATCCAGGATCTCGTTGTTCACACCCTTTGTCAACACTGTAAGCTCATCAAATTTTCCTTCTAAATTCTTGTGAGAAGAAGTTTGAATTTCATTCACACCCTTTGAAGGTAGTATAACCTGTCCTTGACAGCATCTTGGAGTAAAAATGGGAAGGTTCTCAGCTTAATGTGGTCTTTTGTGACTCTTTGAGGCTTCATGGTAAAACACACAACATGGATTTCCTTCAAGTGTTTGTGGGGATCCTCGCCTACAAGACCATTAAACTTTAGAAGCAAGTGTATTAAACCAGATTTAAGTTCAAATGGTACATTAACTTCAGGATATGTGATACATAATGCATTATAATTTACATTAGGCGCAGTAAGTTGTCTTAAGGTTCTATTATTCGCATCAACCATATTTTGCAACAAGTTGTCAATTTCAATATCTGACTCTAACTCGTTAACACTAGAAGCTCTATTAAGTCTATGACGTAAATGAAATGTCCTATCTATTCCAGGTTCAAGAGAATGAGGATGCACAGAACTAGCCCTAGTTATGCATCATCATAACAATGCAATGCAAAATAACAATTCTGAAAATTCCAACAATGTCCCTAATGCTAAAATTGAAGTGAAAAATAAAAAACCCTATCAAATAAAATCCACAAAATATAAAAATACCACCAAATATTTCTAAAAATCAAATAAAGGCAACGCAAATTTTATTGGAAATTTTGGAGAATATGAAAAATTCAAAAAATCAAAAAGGATCTTGATTGTTTTATGATTTTCTAGCGAAATTTCAAAGCAATCTCAGACAGCCGCCTGAAAATAGGGTTAAGATTGTAATCAGAGAGTCCCCGGCAATGGCGCCAATTTGATCCGCTGTCGCACAAGGTCAAATACAATTGATAAAATGTAAATAGAGGTAACAACTCAAATCGTTTCGCAACTACTTCTGATATAATAATAATAACCGAATTGAAAATTAAAATTAAAAAGGGGTTTTTAGATTTTTTATTTAACAGATGAGCAAAACGATTAATCCACTTATTCGAGTTTCAGACCTAGCACATATTCTATCAATGAGTTTAATTTCTAATTTGTGATTCTATTCTTATTTGACTATAGAATTGATCAAACAAGCATAATCAATCATATATGAATTTGGTTTCTTTGATTGGATTAAGCATCACAATCATCAAAATATCACAATTAACGATCAAGTGTCGTAAAATTATAATTCAATTAAATTAGAAACCGAAACCAAATATTGTCAAATAAATTTAATCAATCCGATTGAAATTCAATTTAAGCAATCAAAATATCAATAAAATCAAATAAACAAGAATAGAATCATGAATCGAAATTGACAGTGTAACCTGAATCTCAAGATGTTGATGAAACTCTGAACTCATTGATTAATCTTATAAAATTAGCCTTCCATGAAATTAAAATAAAAACTGTTTATTTCTTGTATCAATTTGAATCCTAATTTTTCCATTTTTAGAAAAGAAACAAAACTGCCAATATATAGTACTTGATATTGGGCTTTAGGTTTTTGGGATTTAAAAACAAGTGACCCGCTAATTAAACTTATTACAAAAGTCAAGATTACGAAATCTTCAATTTAGGCCTAGTAAAGTTCGGAATTGGTCCTTTCTTCCAACACAAAGGTTGTAGCTCGGATTTTTAGCTTTCCAACGCCTGCTCATATGCACCAATCCAATATCCAGAGCTCAAGTTATGACCTACAGAGCGAGAAAGAGTCAAAATACAAATAATAAAATTAAAATGAAAATAATAAAATTATAATTCAAATTCAACCCAAAGTTTAGAAACAAGATAAAAATATTAATCTAAGCTATATAGTGCTTTTAAAATACCAAACTAAAAAGCTAGAAACATGTGCCAAAATGCTTTGATCAATGACATATTGATCTATTCTAAGAGCCGAGAAGAACATGAAGTTCACCTACGTCAAGTTTTGCAAGTCTTGAAGGATAAGTGATTATATGCTAATTTAGGGAAATGTGAATTCTGGTTGGAAGAGGTGAAATTATTGGACATGTCATTTCAAGGGAAGGTCTTGTTGTCGACCCAACTAAAGTTGAAGATGTGGTGGCATGAAAACAACCACAGACCATCACAGAGATTAGAAGTTTTCTGGGCTTGACTGGATACTATAGAAGATTCATTGAGGGTTTTGCCAAGATCGCAGTGCCATTGATACAACTCACAAAGAAGAATCATATCTATGCATGAATGGAGGAATGTCAGAGGAGTTTTCAGCTGATGAAAGAGAAACTAACTAGATCACTGGTGTTGGTGTTGCCACAACTAGAAGAACCATATGAAATTTATTGTGATGCTTCTTTTCAAGGAATGGGTTGTGTACTTATGCAGAACAAACAAGTGGTAGCATATGCTTCAAGACAATTGAAGATGCATGGGAAGCATTATCCCACACATGACATGGAGTTTGCTGCAATAGTTTTTGCACTAAAGATTTGGAGACACTATCTATATGGGTGCAATTTTGATGTATACAGTGACCATAAAAGTTTGAAATACTTGTTCAACCAGAAGGAGCTTAATATTCGACAACAGAGATGGATGGAGTTCATCAACGATTATGAGTTTACGTTGCATTACCACCAAAGAAAAGCAAATGTGGTGGCAGATGCCTTGAGTAGAAAGCGAGCCCATTTTTTATCCATAACATTGAAAGGGTTAGAGTTGTTAGAGAAATTTCGTGACCTAGATCCCAATTTGGATTCCTTGTCGGAAAAAGTACAATGTGGAATGACCATCGTAGATAATAAACTGATGAATGTGAAAAAGGTCTTCAAGCGATCGATGAGGCTATTCAGGGGAGCCGAAAGTTGGTTGAGATTGGCAAGGCTCCCGAATTTGAAATGGGTCCAAATAAAATTTTGTGGTGTAATAAACGTATTTGTGTACCCGATAATACAAAGTTGAGAAAGACTATTTTGGATGAGGACCACAAGAGCAAACTGAGTATTCACCCTGGTACTACGAAGATGTATAAAGACCTTAAACAAAGATTTTGGAGGCAAGGAATGAAGAAACAAGTGGCGGAATATGTGGGGTCTTGCCTGACTTGCTATAAGGCTAAGGTTGAACACCAACAATCTTTTGGGTTGTTGCAGTCATTAGATGTACCAGTGTGGAAATGGGATAGCATATCTATGGACTTTGTGGTGGCATTACCAAAGACTCGGAAAAAATTTGGCTCCATTTGGGTGATTATTGACAGGCTCACAAAATTCGCCCATTTCATACCCGTAAAGACTACTTATAATTTATATAAGCTTACAGACATTTACGTTGCTGAGATTGTTAGATTACACGGGATACCATCCAGCATTGTGTCTGATAGAGATCCCAAGTTTACTTCTCGTTTGTGGGAAGCATTGCATGAGGCATTAGGTACTAAATTGAGATTGAGTTCCGCCTACCACCCTCAACCTGATGGTCAAACTGAAAGGACTATTCAGACATTAGAGGATTTGCTAAGAGCTTGTGCATTAGATAACCAAGAAAGTTGGGATGATATATTTCCTCTTCTTGTATTTACCTATAACAATAGCTATCACGCAAGCAATGGGATGGCACCGCGTGAGGCTTTGTGTGGGCGCAAGTGCCAAACTCCCTTGTGTTGGAATTAAGATGGTGAAAACTTGATCGTAGGGCCATACTTGGTGCAACAGACCACAAAGAAGGTGCTTAGATCCAAGAGCAGATGAGAACATCATAGAGCATGTAGAAGAGTTATGCGCATCGACATAGGAGGCCTATAGAGTTTCAGGAAGATGAACATGTATTCTTGAGAGTGACGCCTACTACTGGAGTGTTTAGGTAATTGAAGTCTAAGAAGCTTAGACCAAAGTTTGTTGGACCATACCAAATTCTTCGATGAGTGGGTCCAGTGGCATATCAAATTTCTTTACCACAGAATTTGGCCAATTTACATGATGTGTTCCATGTGTCACAATTGAGGAAGTACATGGCAGATCCATTCCATATTATCACGCCAGAAGATATTCAATTGAAGGAGAATCTTTCCTACGAGGTCCAACCGATAAGCATCACGAACAAAACTACCAAACATATGAGGAGAAAGGAAATCACGCTGGTTACGGTGATATGGAACCAGATGACTAGAGATGCTACTTGGGAGTTGGAGGAGAAGATTAAAGAACTTTTCCCAGACCTTCTAGATACCTCTTAGTTTCGAGGATGAAACTATTTTAAAGGGGCAAGTATTGTAGCACCCTTTATTTTAATTAATTAATTTAAAACCCTTAATTTTTTGTTATGACCCTTTTTTCTTTGTGGTTGCCTAAGTGACTAGTTAGTTGTACATTTCAAGCATCATTATCATTGTCAAGACATACCATATGCATCTTTGTGGACGCCTTAGTGGCTAGTTTAATTTTCCCCATTGGTATGGGTGACTTCTTTGTGGACGCCTTAGTGGCTGGCTATATTCAGATAATATATGTTTATGAACATGCATAACTTGCATACATTTTATTGTTATTTTTATTTTGATCTAATTATTTGCTCTAAGGTGAGTTGCTACTTGATTTAATCAGATGCATTTTATAACTTGAGCGAATTATTCAAAAAAAAATATCAATTTCTTTAAATCTTTTATTACGAAAATATTTCATATTTATATTTTTTGGCTGTTAACTTATTATTTGGTTTAATTTTTGTCTTGGGATGAACTGACCCCTTACACCAACATTTAGGTACTAACGATCTCGAAGAGTTGCATAAATGACATTTGATTGGTGCACGCGCATGGGAAAAATGGGTACTTTAACTTAAAAATAATGTTTGTAGTGATAAAATTAATGTGGTACATTTTTTAAGTTTATTTACTTTTCATTGTCAATTTTAAAATAGAAATGCGGAGGTGAGGTCCTTCCGCTAGGAAAAACCTGAATCAGTCAACCTTATTTTTTTATTTCACTTAAGTGTACATTTTCTAACAATTAGCAAATTATCTTTGCAAAAATAATAACAATAATATCCAGTAAATTACATTGTGTTATTTTATTAAATGAAATCAAACTATTTTCTTGTGAAATTTTTATTGATTACATGATGAACTATTTCTAAGAAAAGAAAATTATGTCGTTTTTGAAAGAAAACAAATATTTTTAAATAATATAGTTGATCAAAATCTGGGGCGTTACACTTTGCAACCTTGGATTCAATGGAAATCATTGACAGATCTTTCTTGGTATGTTATTTCGCTTCTTAGAAGTCTTCATTCCATTAGCTTGTACATCTTAATTTGTTGTTTTCCACCTTAACGTATAACACTTTCGACATACGTCATATTTGACATATCTATCCCAATATAATATGCAATGGACAAGCATGAAACTTATCATACCCCAAACCTAACTCTTAAACCATCTTTTTAGTTTCATAGTATAACTTTGGCATAACATTTTCTTTTGGTAAAACATCTATTAGTAAATCAAACAATATGGAGAATGACTTGTCACCCCACCCATGAAGACACTTTAAATGATACAAGTATACCACAAATAATAGCTTGCTAAATTTCTTACAGTTTTGATAAAACATTTGCTCATTCTCCTTCACAAATTTGTAAAATTTAAAGTTTTCTCTAACTTCGAGAATTCTTTCACCTTCACCACAAATTGGCTCTTTTGTAGAATTAATTCCAAATACATTATGAACTAATTCATCCATGTCATTTTGTTTAGTAGCAATACTTGAAATTGTAGGTTTTTCGCCATTATAAATTCATTGTCTATAGCCTCTAAGAAATCCACAATGTGGATCTGTTAAGTGTTCATAAACACATACGCAAGAATGAGAATGACAATTGACACATTTTGTACAAAGGCACGTCATTTTTTCATTGATTTGTGAATTTTGAAAAGCAAAATCATGCAATTCATTAGCTCCTCAAATATATTCTTCACTTTATTTTGATGGATCACACATCCACTCTCAATAAGTTTCTTTCTCTTTCTTTTGTTTGAACACGAAGAAAAATTAAATACAAAGACAACTAAAAACGTAGTCAAATTTCAAGCAAATAATGTAGGTCCTAAAAATGATCAGGCTGAAAATTTGAAGACACAACTTTCAAGTTCATTTTTGTCTTTTATAAAAAGGAAGATCATGCAAACATTACCATTAACAAAGTAAATCAGCCACAATCTCAGAGTGCCACAAATATTCTTACTAAATATAATTAGGCCATAAAAAAAAAACAAAAACCAACACAAACACAAACAACTTAAGTATAATCCAGACATCACTAGAAAGCCACAAGTATCCTTTATTTTTAACAATCAACCTAAACACAAAACAGAAACTATATACAATATTATGTTGTCTCAATATAAACTTCAAATAGGCTTTTAAACAATTTTAAAATTTCATAGTACCAAATTTTGTGGCAATGATAGAGATACAAATGTGATGGAGATGTTGCACACGTGGAAGGAAAACACCACAAATAACCATTGATAAAAAAGATGATTCAAACATTATCAATGATCAAACTAATAATAGGAAAGGAAAATAAAGGAAAATAACCAAAGAAAAGTATAATAAGGTAGATCATACAATCAATATGATTAAGAAAACAACTCAAACACAATCACATAGTGCTATAAATATAAGTGCTAATGATAATCAAGCCATAAAAAAGGAATAATCAACACAAAGAAAAAAAACATAGAGATGCAAATGTCGCAAACATCGAAGGCGTGCACCAAAAACATCAACAAAGAAAAAATTGGATTCAAAAGTAAGCAAATATAAAACGAATCATAGGAAAGGAAAATGAAAAGAAATAACCAAATAATAATATCATGTCATCTTTTACACCAATGCTACTCAAGCAATTTGATTCTGATTTGATCTTGCTAGTCATGGTTTACTTTAAGAATCGTCTAGGTCAGAAACTTACAGATTTTGGTCAAAAGTCACGTATAGCTGGAGAATGCGATAAACAGCGCTGCAAAACTCCGAATCGGATGATTCCAAAACAAGGTGAAAGATGACGTTCTGAAACGCGAATTAGGCTTTTGAATCACCAAAAACCAGTATGTAAAACTCAAGATATGAACGCAGGCTACTGAACATAAAAATTGATAGAATTGGAGTATTAGAGTTTGATGTAAAGGAAACTCAATATTATTATTCAGCAACGAAACAAAGAACAAAATAGCGCCACAATCTAGGGATTGATAAGCCAAAAAGAACACCACAAGGATTAACAGCCTTGATAAGTTCAAGATGAATTCTTTCAAGAACTCTAGAGAGCAAAGCCTCACAAAAATAATAATCAAAATCCGCCTTAAGAAAAATAAGGGTTTGCCTTTTATAATGGCAACTCCTATAAAGTTCTCTAAATTTGGCCCAACTGACATTTTTTACAGTTACACCCAAATTCTTATTAATTTAGTCTATTACTTTAATTAAAACTAATATTAAAATTTGATAACACATAGATGCCACCTTCATTCCTTAACTTCTTCAATTTAGGTTAAGCAATTGACTATCTTGGGCTTTAATTCTTCATGAGTTGTACTTGCTTCAAATAAAGTGGTTATCAAGTTATTTAGAACCCCCTTCGCCTTCTTTGACCTTGCTCTTGTCATTGGGATTCCAAGACCTTGAATATCCTCTACGCTTTCTTCCTTGGTTATGCATTCCATGTCCTCATCATTCCCTCCTTCTTGAACTGAATTTGCCCTCAAATTGCAATCTTCTTCAGCTGCATCATAAAGAGACAAATCAGCCACATTAAAAGTAGGACTAACACCATACTCACCTGGAAGATCTATTTTGTAGGCATTATCATTAATTTTGGACAGCACTTGAAAAGGTCCATCTCCCTTTGGTTGGAGCTTAGATTTCCTTTGAGAAGGAAACCTTTCCTTCCTTAAATGAACCCAAACCCAATCACCAGGTTCAAACACAACCCTTTTTCCTTCCTTTATTAGCTTGTCGAACATAGCTATCCACTTTCTTTTCAATTTGTGCCTTTACCTTCTCATGTAATTTTCAAACATATTCAGCCTTAGCATTCCCATCCTTATGAATTAGAATAGAACTATTTGGCAAAGACATTAAATCAAGAGGGGTGAGAGGGTTAAAACCATAAACAATTTCAAAGGGAGAATAACGAGTAGTGCTATGAACAACCCTATTATAGGCAAACTCAACATGGGGCAAACATTCTTCCCATGTCCTAATATTCTTTTGGATTACAGCCCTTAGAAGAGAAGAAAGAGTTCGATTTACTACCTCAGTTTGGCCATCAGTTTGTGGGTGGCAAGTCGTGGAAAAGAGAAGTTTAGTTCTAAGCTTACCCCAAAGAGTCCTCCAAAAGTGACTAATTAATTTAGTGTCTCGGTCACTCACAATGCTTCTGGGTACACCGTGAAGTCTAACTACTTCTTTAAAGAAAAATCTGCCACGTGAAAGCATCATCCACTTTTTTGCAAGGTATAAAGTGAGCCATCTTGGAGAATCTGTCTACCACCACAAAAATTGAATATTTTCCGCTCTTAGACCGAGGAAGACCTAAAACAAAATCCATAGAAATATCAATCCAAGAGGAGTTAAGTATTGGTAAAGGAGTATACAAACCATGAGGCATAACTTTAGACTTAGATTTCTTACAAACAATGCATCTTTCACACAATTTGTGTACATCACGTCTCATGTGTGGCCAATAAAAATGTTCATGCAACATGTCTAAAGTCTTTTGTACTCCAAAATGTCCCATTAATCCCCCCTCATGTGCTTCCTTCACAAGCAAATCCCTAATGGAACCTTTAGGCACACATAACCTCTTTTCTTTAAATAAATAGTCATTATTCTTAAAATACCCATTTTGGGCAGCATGCACACAAGATTTATATATTTGAGAAAATTCGGAATCATGTTCATACAATTCTTTAATTACCTCAAAACCAATAAACTTAGTTTCAAGAGTAGAGAACAAAACATACCTTCTTGAAAGTGCATCAGCAACAACATTTGACTTACCTTTTTTATACTTGATCACGTATTGAAATTGCTCAAGAAATTCAACCCAACTGGCATGTCTCTTGTTGAGCTTACCTTGGCTCTTTAAATACTTCAATGATTCGTGATCACTATGTATTACAAATTCCTTTGGTAAAAGATAGTGTTGTCATGTTTTTAGTACTCTCACTAATGCATACAATTCTTTATCATATGTAGGATAATTAAGGGCAACACCATTAGGTTTCTCACTAAAATAAGCAATGGGATGTCACTCTTGCATCAAAACAGCCCCATATCCCCACATTTGATGCATCACGTTCAATTTCAAAAGATTTAAAGAAATTAGGCAATGAAAGAATAGGTGCATGAGTCAATTTTTCTTTGAGGGTAGCAAATGCTTGCTCTTGTTTTTCACCCCATTTAAATCCCACATTCTTTTAATCACTTCATTTAAAGGTGCAACTAATGTACTAAAATCTTTAACAAACCTCCTATAGAAACTAGCTAAGCCATGAAAGCTTCTTACCTCGTTAACATTCTTAGGAGTTGGCCACTCTTGAATAGCTTTGACCTTTTCTTGATCAACCTGCACTCCCTGTGAGCTAATAACAAAACCAAGAAAAACTACATGATTTGTATATAAAACACATTTTTCCATGTTTGCATACAATTTCTCACGCCTAAGAGCTTCCAACACACTTCTCAAATGCAAAAGATGATCATCGTAAGATTTGCTATAAATCAAAATGTCATCAAAGTAGACCACAACAAATTTCCCTAGAAACTCCCTTAACACATGGTTCATCAACCTCATGAAAGTGCTAGGCGCATTTGTTAGTCCAAAGGGCATGACTAACCATTCATACAAGCCATATATTTGTTTTAAAGGCTGTTTTCCATTCATCTCCTTCTCTAATCCTAATTTGATGATATCCACTTTTAAAATCAATTTTTGAAAACACACAAGCACCATGCATTTCATCCAACAAATCATCTAATCTAGCAATGGGATGTCTATACTTTACCGTGATATTATTGATGGCTCTACAATCGGTGCACATCCTCCAAGTTCCATCTTTCTTAGGTACAAGAATAATGGGGACTACACATGGACTTAAGCTCTCTTGCACCCATCCCTTTTGCATCAAGTCTTCAACTTGCCTTTGGATTTCTTGGGTCTCTTGGGGGTTAGCTCTATATGTTGGCCTATTGGACAATGAAACACCTGGAATGAGATCAATTTGATGTTCTATGCCTCTTATAAGTGGTAGGCCTTGAGGAACCTCTTTGGGAATTACATCTTTAAAATCCTGCAACAAAGAAACAACTTCACTAGGAAAAGAATTGGTGAGATCTGCAACCTTTAAGTCACTCTCCTTGCTTAAAAGCAATAGCATTGGCTTTTTTAATTGCATAGCCTTTTTAACCTCTTTTTCTTTTATGAACAAATTTTGTGTTTTTCTCTCTTTCTTTTCATTCTCTTTTTCTTTTCCCTCTTTCTTTTGACTATTTTTTTCTTTTCTCTCTTTCTTTTCACTTTCTTTTTCTTTTCTCTCGTTTTTTCTTTTCTCTCTCATTTTGGATTCATCCTCACCAACCTCTCTTGGAGACAAAAGAGCAAGAGTAATTTTGCGTTATTTATGTATAAAAGAGAACTTATTTGTATAACCATGTGGCTGCTTTTCTTGTCATACTGCCATGGCCTTCCAAGAAGTAAATGACAAGCCTCCATCGGAACTACATCACATATAATTGTATCCTCATACCTCCCAATAGAAAAATTCACTTCCACCTGCTCACTCACAATTTGCTCGCCTTCCTCACTAAGCCATTGTAGTTTGTATGGTTTTGGATGGGGTTTAGTCGCTAGGTTCAATTTTGATACCATTCTTGCACTTGCAACATTAGTGCAGCTTCCTCCATCTATAATTAAAGAACATAACTTACCTTGGATGAGACATCGAGTATGAAAAATATTTTTCCTTTGTGTTTCATCCAAGTCTCTTGATTGGCTGCCCAACATTCTTCAAACCATAAACAAGTCTCCTCCCTCAGCAACTTCTTCCTCATTCTCTTCATCGCTAGATGCAGCAAATTCAGAAGATGACCTGCTAGAAATATCTCCATTCTCCTTAAGCAACATGGTCTTCTTAGTTGGACATTCAAAAGTTATGTGACCTCTTCCCAAGCATTTGAAACATTTAATTTCACTACTTTTTGTTTTCTTATGAGCATCACTGGATTTGTTTTGAATTCTCTGAGGTGCAACTGTGGATGTGTTTGATGAAGTACTTCCCTTCTTCTTATTTCTATCTTTCCAACTATAGGAGATAAAATTAGAAGAATTCTTTCTAACACTTTTTCTTTTCAGTTGTTGTTCTACCTTAGTAGCTTGATGCACTAAGTCCTCCAACTCCACATAATTTTGTAATTCCACAACATCACTTATATCACTATTCAGGCCCTGTAAGAAACGTGCCATAGAAGCTTCCCTATGTTCGCTAATATTTACTCTAATTAAGCACACCTCCATCTCCTTATAATAATCATCCACACTTTTGCTACCTTGTGTGAGCCTTTGAAGCTTATTGTGAAGATCTCTATGATAGTAAGAAGGAACAAATCTCTTCCGCATTAACCTCTTCATCTCCACCCAAGTATCCACCATTGGTTCTTCACACCTCACTCTTTCTTTTTGTAATTGGTCCCACCAAATGAGTGCATAATCAGTAAATTCGATGGCTGCCACCCTTACCTTCTTCTCTGTCGTGTAATTATTGCATAAAAAGAGTTGTTCAATTTCCATCTTCGACTCAAGGTAGGCCTCCGGATCACTTTTTCCTTGAAAAGATGGTATTTTAAGCTTCACTCCCTCTATTCTATCTCCTCTACCACCACCTTCAGTTTCTCTTCTCCTCCTCCTACCTCCGTCATCGCCATAATTTTCTTGATTTTCTAACTGTTCAATTCTAGCATGTAAATCTTCAGTATGTTCCCTCAACATTCTTTGCATTTGAGCCGTTATAGCCTCCCCTAACAATCTGTTGTTTACTCCTGGAGGAGGGCTATCATCACCACCTATTCCTGCCATACTTTAAACAAACGAAAGAAAAACAAGTAAAGTAAAAAAAATAAAGGACCTCAACACACAGCTCACGTGTTTACACTCTTGAATTTGTCACTCGTGTTTCACTCAATTTGGCTTTTGTTTTATATAATGAATCTCTCTTGCCTTTTTTTCACTCAATTGCTCTCTTCAAGTTCTTAATTGAATCAACAAGAACTTTAATATTTGAACCCATAAATCAGTATGAAGAATTTAGAGTAACACAAAGCAGTAGTAATGTGATTTGCAAGAATAATCTAAGGAATTTTGTCAAACAGGTAGTGTGCACTACTTTTAACAATACTATATTATTTATTTATTTATTTATTTATTTTTTCAAGTAGCAGCAACCCACCAATTAGAAAAGAACAACAATTCAACAAAACAACACAACTAGAAATTTAGGTATCACAAAAAAAAATGCATAAACAAAATTTTCCTCATTTCCAAACCTAGAGACAAGCTCTGGTACCACATGAAATGATTTTGCTAGTCATGGTTTACTTTAAGGATCGTCTAGGTCGGAAACTTACAGATTTTGGTCAAAAATCGCGTATAGCCGGAGAATGCGATAAACGGCTGCAAAACTTCGAATCGGACGATTCCAAAACGAGGTGAAAGATGAAGTTCTGAAACGCGAATTAGGCTTTTGAATCACTGAAAACCAGTATGTAAAACTCGAGATATGAACGCAGGCTACTGAACATGAAAATTGATAGCATTGGAGTATCAGGGTTTGATGTAAAGGAAACTCGGTATTATTATTCAGCAACGAAACAAAGAACAAAATGGCGCCACAATCTAGGGATTGATAAGCCAAAAAGAACGCCACAAGGATTAATAACCTTGATAAGTTCAAGATGAATTCTTTCAAGAACTCTAGAGAGCAAAGCCTCACAAAAATAATAATCAAAATCCGCCTTAAGAAAAATAAGGGTTTGCCTTTTATAATGGCAACTCCTAAAAAGTTCTCTAAATTTGGCCCAACTGACATTTTTTACTGTTACACCCAAATTCTTATTAATTTAGTCTATTACTTTAATTAAAACTAATATTAAAATTTGATAACACATAGATGTCGTCTTCATTCCTTAACTTCTTCAATTTAGGTTAAGCAATTGATTATCTTGGGCTTTAATTCTTCATGAGTTGTACTTGCTTCAAATAAAGTGGTTATCAAGTTATTTAGAACCTCCTTCGCCTTCTTTGACCTTGCTCTTGTCATTGGGGTTCCAAGACCTTGAATATCCTCTAGGCTTTCTTCCTTGGTTATGCATTATATGTCCTCATTAGATTCATAAACCTGTTTGTCAATACACAGTTCTAAAATATATCAATAAATTCACCAATTATGGTTAACAAGACAAAATTAAATATAACATATTAATCAAAATTGTATATAAAACTAAGTAAACTTAATCTTTCAACAAAATAATTATGATATGTTACTAAGTATTTAGTTGTCAATGTAGCAACTTGAAAATGCCACATTTAATAACAAGGATTCAAAGGAAGGATGAGAAAAACAAATTAACAACAAAAACAAAACACATAAGTGATGTTTAGCTCAGAATCAGTAACAATTGAATAAAAAAACAATGTAAATGCAATACCTAATTCATAATTGGTTCCTATTATTTAACGTTTATATAATGGATTGCATTAACTTCAGAATTGGTTCCATCAATCGTTACCAATCGATGAAAAATAGAAACCCTAGAACAAAAATATTGGCATAAACATAGAAGGAAAACGTATTTGTGTGAGAAAAATTATGAGAGAGAAGGTTAATATAAGTTGGGTGATGGCAATGAAAAAGGGAAATATTGGGTCTCAAATCAGAAGATTAAAATGAAGGTGATAGAACAAAGATGTCGTTGTCATCGTGTAGCCAAATGATTAGGATTCGGTTCAGAACGAAGGTGATAGAATGGTGGTTGTGGGTTAGAATGGTGGTCATGGGTCAGAAAGTTTGTCACAAGTGTAGAGGATATCAGAATGAAAAATGATAGAAGGGAGGTCATTTAGGGAGAATGTGATAGATCGAATGTCATATTTAGGGAGAAATTAACTCAGTAAAGTCATTTAGAGATTTAGACATTTTGGCTCTATTGGAAAAATTTGGGTTTGAGAATTGACTCTATCAAAAAATTTCAATGCACGGGCAAACTAAATAGTTTGGCTCCTTTAAAAAAAATATTTCCTTTTCAGTTTTGATGTCTATATCCACATATTTAAGTGTGTCACTATAATAGTGACAAATTTATGTCATCCAAGGTATAGGACACATATGCCAACAACGGATAGTTTATTTGTGAGTATATGCTATATATACCTACAACTTTAAATATTGTCACTAATACTTTTGTAGGTAAATGTCTATTTTGTTGAAGTGCTTATGTAATCATGATTGTATCAACACAACATTGACTTGAATGTTACACAAGCCAAATATAATTTTTCCATTAAATTTCTCTATTCCAAACTTCACAGTAGAACTTGACATACTATAACCGTGTACTAGATAAGTTTTCAGGAAAGATAGGTGAGTGGCAAATGACCACTTAATAACTAAGTCTTTCCTTAACCTGAACCTTGCCTAAACAATATTTCTACAATGTAACCATTTATTTCTGATGCGGAAGATAAGTCAAAGTTGCAACCACATAGCATACTAAGAACTCTATTTCCCTGGACCGAACCAAAAACTATGATATACCAAATATGGAGAAAATAAACAAACATAGAAAACAAGTCTAGTGATGTGGGTGACTCGCACTTGAGGAGGGAATTGTTGGAATTTAAATGTGAGTGGTTACTCAATTAAGAATGGAGGACATGATGGATCTATAAGAGAGGTGACCCTATACCCATTGCCTTAAGGTTTTGGGTTGAGATGTGTCAAAATCTATGTTGTCCTGGAGCGTTTGACTCATTGTTGCTCCCATGCCCCCCGAACTCCCCAACAAGTGGTATAAGAGTCATGGTAAGGCTTGTTGGTGAGTGGGGGTGAGATCTTAGTGTGGATCAAGTCTAGTGATATGGGTGACTCACACTTGAGTATGAGTAGCTAGTCCCATATCGACTAAGAATAAGGGAAATGTTGGATGTATAAGAGAGCTGACCCAGATATTAATGCCTTAAGATTTTCGGTTGAAATGTAGTGTAAAAGTCTCTTGTGGTCCTAGAGTATTTAATTCGTTGTTGCTCCCACGCGCTTGAACTCCCTACCATAGCCGTCTAGCAAGAGATGATATGTAATTGTAGGAAAAAAATAACACCCAAAATACGCAAGTTCATTGGTAGAACTATCATATTTTTTGTTTCGAGGTGTTTAAAAATTTATAATGTATTATTTCTAGTAGATGAGTTCAAGTACAAGTTGATTTGTGAATTCAGACGCCTAAATCAACTCAATCGACATTTAAATTCGATATGTTGAAGTTCAAGTTTAACCCATTTCAACTCAAAGGTGTTTGATTTGGATAGTTGATTTACATTTTCAATTGATATATCTATTTTATTTATTTTTTCATCTATTGATCTACAGTTATAATTAATTTTTGAATTTGATTTGAGAATTTGTTGTCAATTTAGTTTTTTTTTGTTATCTTTATAAAATGTATTTTTAGCATTGAATGAGATATTATGATTAAATTTATAAATTTTAAAATATTCAAGTATTAAAATTTAATAACATTCTTTTTTAAATAAAGAAAAATAACATGCGAACCCACCCTTCCCAATCTGTTTGTGGTCAGATTGGTTTGGTGTAAAAATTGTGGATCAAGAATTCAACTTAAACTAAATAAATTTGACAAAAAGTAAGCCAAGTTAGTGAACACACCCACGTCATCTCCACATGCCATATACATATTGGATTAATTGAGAAATGAGCAATATATACCTTTTTTTTTTCTTCATATATTCTCCTCACTTGGAGTTAATTTTATTAAAATCGTGTTGAATACTAAACGTGGGTATATTTCAATATGGAGATTCAAACATGAATTCATCATGTTGTGAAAGTCAAATTTTTTTAGTTAGACTCAACTCTTGTCATGTTTATACACCTTTTTTTTTTTTTCCTACAAAATAATTTAGTTTTGATTTTTTGTCGCTGAAACTTTTTTTATTTTTTAAAATTAATGATCTAACCTAATTTTGATGACTTGACAAATAATAACCGTATACAACTTGCAGAACTTTATTTAATTATTTTGATAACTAAAACTTATTATTAAGTGGATTAAACTTCTGATTATTATTTTAACCTTTTCTACTCGGTGTTTTTTAATTCATTTTAACCCAATATACGTCCTTCAATTCCTTTATTCATATACTTTCAACCTACAAACCAGAAACTTTAAACCCAAATTCATCCCTTACGAAATCTATATTCAAAAAAGGGAAAAAAAGTTGACAGTATCACCGAGATAAATTCAAAAAAATAATCAAGGAAATATCTACATCTACACACCCATATAAACACATGAAAAACAACATCAATCAAACCCATAAAAACAACAAACAAATCTATAAAAAGAAACTAGAAAATTTCGTTCAATATACTCGAATTTGAGACAGATTCCATCGGAAAAAAGAAAGGAAAAAAAAAATCCATATCTCTTTCTTTTTTCCCGAGGTTTCTCTCTTTCTCGAGTCCTAGAAAAATAACAAACTCATAAAAAGAGGGAGGAGAATAAGGAAGAGTAAAGAGAGAGTGTGGTTGTTCATCAGCATCTTCTGCATAGAAACAAAATCAGCGTTTTCTTCATCAAAAAACCAATTACTAGGTGGTGTTTGTTGGATTTGATGGTTTTGGTTTGGTTATTTGAGGAAATCTTAGAGTAGGACCAACTTTTTGCAACCAAAGTATATTATAGGTCCTAGTGCTTGAGTAACTTGATGAAGATTTTCTTTTAGTGCTTTGTTCATTCGCTCTCCCTGCGCTTGTTCTTCTTTTCCTACCCTAAATCCCAGTTTTATTTCAACACAATTAAATCAACATCATTAGTACTGTCAACAAATGCCATTTCAGTAAAAAGTGGCTACATTAGCATTTCTTAATTAAAATAATTATCAAAGACTTTTTAGAATTTTCTTTTTAAAATTGCAAAGGTATAAATCCAAAAAACAATATTTATAAAGATTAAAATTAAAATATAATATATTTACAACAACAAAAAATATATCTAAACATTTAAAAAATTAAAAGATTTTTATAGATTTATAAGTATTGAAAAATATAATCATAAACGGAGAAAATATAATGTTCAAAATATATTTTAGTCTTTAAATTTTTATTAAAATGTCGTGATTGTATGTTAGTGATCGCTTGCTATTCCACCTCAACTACCAAATAAATATTATATTCCTTAGTTTATCTAAATATTAATTTCATTGTGAGTAAAATTGATTAATTTTTCATAGAAGTGTATTTTTTTATATAAGAACATGTTATTGTTTTGAGATTTTGTTTTTTGAAACTCACATATACTAAAGATAAAAAAAGTTTCACATAATCGAACTTACTATTATATTAAATGTCACCGCAAGTACCATGTCATGTTGAACACAATATTGTTTCGGCTTTATTGTATCATAAACACTTGTTTTGTTGGTACATTTCAGCACATGTACGTTTGCATATGTGCGTATCTTGATTAAATTGATTATTTTTTTTACAAAATCTTGCTTGAATTGAATTTTTTTTTTTATACAAAATCTTGATTAAATCGATGCTTGAACACAATATTTAGCTCCCAATATTGATATATTCCCACGTTTGAAGTATTAGAAACCTTGGGATGGTTAGAAGTTGAAATAAATCTATGGCTTCTGATTTGTTTGGTTTCTTTTTTTTTTTTTTTTTCACGTGATTGGTGACGAGTGATCTCCAACTCCCCATTCATTATTATAAAATTCTCTTAACACATTTTACACATATTTAAAAACTTAGTTCTAACAATAAATTTGTTTAAAATATAATTAGTTTATTTTTAACAACAAATCAATATATTAAATAAAAGAATTTCAAACACAACATATGTAAAGAACCAAACAAACAAAAAATTATACAAAATATCCTCAATCATAGAAAATGAGACACAAATAAGAATGAACCCACAAACTTAAATTATTGAGACTAGAGCGCACAACGGAAAATCGTTAAGTTATTTCTAATACTTCAATATTAATTTAAACTATTAATAATAATAACAATAAAGGAGAAAAAACTATAAATCAGGCACCTTAAATTTTAAGTGAAAAACACTTCAATGGAAAGATAAAAATTAAGAGTCGTCCACATCAAAGAAATAACTTTACAATGTCTAATATATTGTGTTTGGAATTGTGGGTACCTTTAAGAACTAAGAAACTAGGAGCCAATCAAATGTATGTACCTAAGAACAAAATAATCTATCTTACAAATATGCTTAGAAACAAAGTTGAAACACCAATCATTGTACCTAGATAGTGGATGTTCACAACACATGACGGGTGAAAAATTTATGTTCCAAAATCAGACCTTCAAGGAAGGAGGATTTGTGGGATTTGGAAGAAATCAAAAGGGTAAGGAACTACTTCTAAGAAAAAAAAATTATAGTTGTTTCTAAAGGAAAACAAACATTTTTAAGAAATCTTTGGATCAAAATTTGGAGCATTACGTTGTGGTATGAGAGCACTAATTCTCGGACCTTGGTGGTGTGGATGCGTCGTGCATGTTGCATGTATTCTGACGTTATTTGTTCGATTTTCTAATTATTGAATTTTATTAATTACTTAAAATTTTAATCATACGTCATTAGTTGTGTAACCTCACTGAATTTGAATATTTAAGATTTACTTAAATTTCTATTATGTGCCATTAATTATGTTAATTGTTTGGTTTTCTAATTATTGAATTTTATTAAATTCTTATTGTCATTAATTGTGTAATCTCCATGAATTTTTGTCAATAAATATATGTCTTAAATATTTGATTTAATAGTGTTATTTTATTGTTTATTTAGTTGTTTTCAAATATGAAATTTCTATGTCTAGTTGTGTATTTCCTTAGCATTGTCTTTTTATATTATTTAGAAATCTTCTATTTAATTTGATAGATTTTAATATCTTTTTATGATTTTTTTTACTTGTTTATCGTATTACTATTTTGTTTTAATAATCTTAAACTATCTACTTCTTGCTCACGTTAAATGTTTTGTGATCTAACTATTACTTGGCTTAATTAGTCTTGTTAATAATAATCATGAATATTATAAAATAATTTCATCTTCTACTTGATACAAATGAGTATTATTATGTTATAAAATATAGTGTTACATGTTATTGTTGTTATCATTGTATCTTTTATATTAGTTTTATGAAACTATAAATTTTAGTTCGCTTGAATTGCAAAAGTTTTAAAAAGAATATCATTTAATTCGATGTGATTATTTGTATTAGTAATAAATTTTCCTTTTAATTTACTTAGTTAAGATATTTTTGATATTCCAAAAGTATTTGATAAACTAATTTGATTTTGATTTTATTTCTTAAATTAATTTTCTTAAGAGAAAGTTAATGTAGTTACGTTTTCTTTTTGAATTTATATACAAATACAATGTTTTCCGTATTTTATGAATGTTGTTTACAGTCTAATGTAAGATGAAGAGTTAAGATAATATGTTGTTGTAATTATTTTACCATTAATAATATTATTATTTCTATTATTATTATTTGTTAATATTTAGATTTTTATTTTATGTTAAAAGTTCCAGAAAAAAAAAAAGGACTAAGAATGATTTTCCCTTGTCAACAATCTTTGAATATTTTTATTACTACAAAATGAATTTTGTATAGTTATCTAAATTAAAATATTTTTCTAGTATTTATTATTATAATCTAAATGGCGAAAAATTTAATTGAAAAATTATGTCTTGTTTTAATTTTATCATATTATTAATTTTAAAAGACTGGTTGGATTAAAAAGAGTTAAGAGGGTTGAAATGAATGGAAGATGTGACGATCCTGTTCTACAAATGTATTAATTTTTTTAATAGTCTTGATTTAAAGAAAAAATAATATGATTATTACTAAATGAGTAGCAGAGATTAATCACCCTAGTGACTTAATTTCGAAGAAGGCGATAACAATAATTCATTTTTACTATCATCGAGAACTTATTTTACCTATTAAAAAGTCTATCAAAATTTATTTTATTTTGCATTGTCTTTATGAGATAAGTTACAATATGTGTGTGCTATTAATAATGATAAATGCATCGAATTTATGGAATTTAACAAAATTAAATAGATGAGTTTTATGAATATGTTGATTTTATTTGAATTTCAATCATTTTTAATTTCATTAATAAATTTTAAGTGTATTATTATTATTATTATTATTATTATTATTATTATTATTATTATTATTATTATTATTATCAATGAATTTTGCATAATTGTATTGCATTGTCAAATTCTATTGTATAATAAATAAATAAATACAATTAAATCAATTTCTATATAGAAATTGATTTTTTATGAAAAAATATATGATATCCCACTTGTTCTATTTTTCAAATTTTAAAATATTGTTCAGCATATAATTCTAAATTTACTCTATTTTAATAAATGACATTTTTTATTTTGTCTTTTTTATTTTTATTTATATGTTCATTGGTTTACTTTAACTAGTTCATGTGTTTAGCAAGTAACTTTTATACAACTCAAGTTTTTATATTTTAGTCGAATTGTTGTTAATCAAGAAATATTATGTAACACTAATGGGGATTCAAAAGAATTTTACTTGGTTTATTAAAAAAATGTGTCAATACATGTATGCAACTTGTCCATTTGTTTTTCCTCTTAGTTTCGAGGACGAAACTATTTTTAAGGGGGGTAAGTATTGTAACACCCCAATATTTTCATATATATTATATATGTGTCTTTTAGTAATTTTTGTGATTTATTATTTAATTAATATTTTATTCTATATGTAAAGAAATAAATTAAAATTTACCACTCTTTATTTTACTTGAATAATTGTAACCTTTATTTTTATTTAAATGTTTTGGTGTAAAAATTACATTAGAACGATTTATGGCATAATTATTTCCTATGTGGACAACTGTGTATTTTATTTATTTGATTAGTTTCGATAATCATGAAATTGATGTGTTAGATACATTGGCTTTATTTTGTTATGCGTGACATGCAGTGATATTTTTGCCTTACTTGATTTATTTTAGTTGATGAAAATATTAATTGAATTATTTAATTAAATTATAATTTATAGAAGTTATATCGTTTATTAGTTTTATTTTAGACCAAATAAGTGTTCGATCTAGGAGATAGTAGAGTTAGTGAAAATGCTTAGTTTTATTTATATATTCTATTTAATTAATTTAGTGTGACAATAATAAGATAATTGTTCCTTTCATATTTAATTATTCGATAAAGTATATTTATATTAATTAATTAATTAGTTGTTGGGGGGTTTTGTTAGTAATTAATTAAAACTCGTAGGAGTATTTTTTTTAGAGTGAACAATGACCAAGTCAATTTCGGTCAAAATTTAATCACTCACACTACTACTCTTGATAACTATATTTTATTTTTAATAGCATTTAGTTATAGAACCATGTGTTTTCTACTTTACATCCACTCAAATGTGTAAGAGCATCTCCAACGGTGAACTCAATATGGGTTCATTAAGTGGGGTCCACCGTGCCACATCATCTTGAAATAACCCATTCATTTTTTACTCCAACGATGAACTCACATGTTCTTTAGATAGGGTCCACCACTAATAAATCATTTATTTATTATTATTCATAAATTAATAATAAAAAAAAACAACCGTATCAAAGTATCGTTCCTTCGTGAGAGAACGGTGATGACAGCTTGACACATCTCCAATAGTGAACTCACTAAAAACTGAAGGTTACGTAATTACACCTGGCGGACGAACTCATTTTGACTACCATTGGAGATGCTCTAACAAGCAAGAATGAGAACATGAATGTCAGTTAATTCATAACGGTCGGTCTATTATTCCAATTGAATACCTTATTGATGTGTGCAATTAACCTCAATGAGAAGAATTATCCTCTTCTTCCAATCAGCTTCACATCTCCATATTAGTCTCATACACCTCTTCCTCATAGAATACGATAAAACTTGCAACTAATCACCCATACCTCACACGCCATTCCCAACATTATATTTTGTTTCTCTCAAATATTTTCTAAATCACTCAAACAACCACCTACATATTCCCTCTCTTTCTTGTGCAAGTTCTAAGATTTCGTTCCTTCATCTTTATGAGATTTTTTTAGGGCTATATAGTGTTACGTGGAAGGAAAGCGTTCAAGGCAAGGGCTTTTCCCCATGCAAAGTTATGCTATATATTAAATTAGCGGTTCGTAGGATATTGATATGATATTTGGATGTCTTAAAAGAAAAAGATTGATTTTATTTTCATCGTAATAAATTAACTATAATGTTTTGATTGTTTCTTTTGAGTAATACATCTACCTTGATGAATTTAATTATAGAGTTCTATTTTTATTATTATCCCTTCATAAATATGTTTGTAGTGAAAATGTTTAGCGTTTTACGTGTTTTAGAGTACTTAATTATAAAGTTATAATTTTTATAATGATATCATTAGTAATATGTTTGTTATGATGTATTTAATATTAAGTCTTGACCTTTTGAGTATTTTAAATTTTAAATTTTACTTTTATGAACAATATACGTGTCATGAGAAAATTGATGAGAAGTTTATATTTTTAATTTTGACAATATGAGAAAATTGATTTATTGAAATGCATTAATGTATAGTTCATTTTTATAATGCGGAAAAATTTATAGTGAAAGGAATAAAATTTCTATTGTTATTGTATTCTTGGTAATATGAGTTTTAATTTTTATCAATAACAAGTAGTCAAATCGAATCTTATGGGTTATTAAAATGAAAGTGGTGATTTTGAGATATTTGTTCACGTGCATATTTGATGTGTTGAAGTTATTGAGCTCTAACTATGAGTATCCATGAGAATATAAATTTGATGTTTTATGTGATTAAAAAATTTAATCTGAAATATTTTGCCTTTGTGGTTGCCTAAGTGGCTGGTGATTTATGTTTTAAATATCTTTGTGGTTGCCTAAGTGGTTGGTGATTTGTGTTTTAAATATCTTTGTGGTTGCCTAAGTGGTTGGTGAATTGTGTTTTAAATATTGTTATCTTTGTGTTTGTCTAAGTGAATGGTGGTTTGTGTTTTAAATATTGTTATCTTTGTGGTTGCCTAAGTGCCTCGTGATTTGTATATTATCTAAGTGGGTGGTGACATGTACCTTTTGAGCATCATAATCATTTCATGACAAATCATATGCATCTTTGTGGACGTCTGTGTGGCTGATTTAATTTTTTTCCCATTGGTATGGGTGACTTCTGTGTGGACGCCTATATGGCTGGTTATATCCGGATCATATATGTTTAGGAGCATGCATAACTTGCATACATTTTATTGTTATTTTTATTTTGATCTAATTATTTGCTCTATGGTTGCTACTTGATTTATTTAGATACATTTTATGACTTTTGATACATCTTTGAAAATTGTTAAAGAATCAATTTATATAAACCTTTTATGACAAAAAGATTTTATATTCATATTTTATGGCTATTAATTTATTATTTTGTTTAATTTTTGCTGTGGGATGAACTGACCCCTTACACCAATATTTAGGTACTAATGATCTCAAAGAGTTGAAAGAATGTTGTTTGATTGGTGCACGCGCGTGGGAAAATGAGACTTTTACTTAACAATAATGTTTTGTATTACTAAAAAATTTGTGGTACATTGTAAATTTATTTACTCTTCATCATTAACTTTTAATAGAAATACGAAAGTGATATTTCATTTGCTAGTAAATAATTGAATGTCATTAATTTCAGTCGACCTTACTTCTTTTGAATTTCACTTAAAGAGAATTTATTTTATGTTCGAGCATATATGAATATCGATCTAGCAATTGGAATATTTATTTTGCAAATAAATGAATAAATAATATTTTAATAAATTGTATTATGTCTTTTACAAAAAAAATATATCAAATCATTTTCTGACGCATTTTCAAATTATTACACGATGAACTACTTCTAAGGAAAAAAAAAATATAGTTGTTTCTAAAGAAAAACAAATATTTTTAAGAAATCTTTGGATCTTGGGGCGTTACAATACGAATTAAATCTGGCCTCTGACCTCTTTGATTAAAATGCTTTATTTGTTCATTCTTGGATATTGTTTTAACTTCTCATCATGACTACAAATCATGGTTACAATGATGATAAATATCATGCATCTTTGAAGGTCGTCCTCTCAAGGGTTCATCCTATCATCCAGTTTTGAAAACTTGATGGATTGATTCAGATTTTTCTCCTTTTGATTTTTCTTTTGAGGAAAGCAGGTGGTAGATCAAAGTCTTCAGCTTGTTTACCTTTAGCAGGTTGAGGTTTCTTGGGTTGAGGAGAAGAGATAAGCTTCTTCTTTTTCTGAGCTGTATCCTTCATAGCATCAACCATTAATTTTTCAGTGGGAGGACCCTTCCTCTTCTTTGATTTCTCCTGTTCAATGGTAATGCCCTTTCCCTTATCTTTTGCCATGATTTTATGTGTTGGGATGGAGACTCTTTTTGAAGTTGGTGGAGGTGATGGGGTTCTTCCACTTGAAGATGATGATGGTGATGGTGATCTTGCAGTGGTTTGCTTCACTCTTGCCATTAGTAAGATTAAAGAAGTGTTTGAGAATAGTGAGAAGTATGTAAGGATTACAGAGAAAGATCAGAAAGCTGTGAGAAGTTTGAGAAAATTTGGAAAAGTGAGATGGGAAATCGATTTAGGGTTTTAGTATGGTTTAAGTATTCCTATTCCAAATCGATTAGTCAATCGATGTTGTTAAGTTCTCTGCGCATACTACGTCGATTTCTTACTCGATTAGGTTACCGTTATTGTAGGGAGTTGAACGATCTCAGTCATATTTGTCTCCAACGGCTAGTAAAATTTTTTGTAACAGTCATACTTCAAATCGATTCCCAAATTGATTGTCTTTTAATTACTAAATCGATGTCCCAATCGATTTCCATATCAGTTCAGGAAACTTCTCATCTCAGAATCGATTTCCAAATCGATTCATTTAAGTGCATGTTTTAAAAATTCTGACTCAATCGATTTCCCAATCGATGCTCGGGTTAGAATCTGGAAAATGTTAACATCTTTGGATGTTCTAGAAAAAATAATCGATTATGAAGTCGATTCTTTAATCTATTTTCCAATAATTCAATCGATTGACCAATCGATTGGATTAATGAATACTCCAATCTTTACTGCTACCTGAGATTAGAAAATCGATTATGCAATCGATTATCATGTTTTCAATTTTGACAAGTAAAACAATGTGCATCATAAATTGATTTTGTAATGATGTTTTTCTATCTAGTCACAGGATAATCGATGTTTCAATCGATTTTGTCACAGGGATCAGATTTCATTGTGATCTATAATTCCAAGTTTCATTCTAATAAAGAAGAAACTGTCCTTGGGTAAGGCTTTGGTGAAAATATCAGCCAACTGATCAGCTGTATTAACATATTCAAGCTTGATCTTACCCTGTTGATATTGATCCCTAATAAAGTGATGCCTAATCTCTATATGTTTGGTTCTAGAATGCATGACAGGATTTTTAGTAATATTTATAACACTAGTATTATCACACATGATAGGCACAATACCTAGATCAATACCAAAGTCAGAAAGGTGTTGTTGCATTCATAAAATTTGTGCACAACAGCTTCCAGCAGCTACATATTCAGCTTCAGCTGTTGAAAGTGCAACACTATTTTGTTTCTTGCTATGCCAAGATACAAGTGAGTTCCCTAATAGTTGGCAAGTACCAGATGTACTTTTTCTATCCAATTTGCAGCCAACAAAATCAGAATCAGAATAACCAACTAGAGTGCAAGTAGATCCCTTAGGATACCACAAACCTAGATTTTTGGTTCCTATAAGATATCTAAAAATCCTTTTGACTGCACTTAGATTGGATTCTTTTGGATTTGCTTGATATCTAGCACACATGCAAACACTAAACATAATGTATGGTCTACTAGCTGTAAGGTATAGTAAAGATCCTATCATGCCTCTAAACATTGTCATATCTATAGATTTTCCCTTCTCATCCTTATCTAAATGACAAGCTTGACTCATGGGTGTATCAATGGATTTAAACTTATCAAAGCCAAACTTCTTTAAAAGATCATTACAATATTTGGTTTGACTTAGGAAAATGCCATTCTTGCTTTGTTTGATTTGAAATCCCAAGAAGTAAGTTAATTCTCCCATCATGGACATTTCAAATCTTCCTTTCATTGTATTTTCAAATTTTTTGCAAAGCATACTGTTTGTTGATCCAAAGATTATGTCATCAACATAAATTTAGACCAATAGAATGTCTTTTCCTTTTGTTTTTATAAAAAGTGTCTTATCTACATTTCCTCTTAAAATATTTTCTTGTATGAAGAAATTGCTGAGCTTTTCATACCAAGCTCTTGGAGCTTGTTTCAAACCATAGAGGGCCTTTGTTAGTTTAAACACATGGTTTGAAAACATAGGATCTTCAAATCCTGGTGTTTGACTAACAAAGACTTCCTCTTGGATGTCTCCATTTAGAAAGACATTTTTTACATCCATTTGATATAGTTTAAAGTCCATTATGCAAGCA
>NC_021162.2:31020161-31020865 GCF_000331145.2 Cicer arietinum | reverse complement strand
TTATTCCTAGTAATTATCCCATTTTTATCCATTTTGTTTCTAAACACCCATCTAGTTCCTATGACATGTTTGTCTTCTGGTTTAGGGACTAGAATCAACACTTTGTTTCCCTCAAACTGATTGAGCTCTTCTTGCATGGCAACTATCCAGTCATGGTCCATAAGAGCTTCCTTTATGTTTTTGGGTTCTACTTGAGAAACAAAGGCTGTAAAGTTACAAAATTGTCTGAAGGATTTTCTAGTTGAAACCCCTTTTGAAATCTTTCCTATGATGTTGTCAATGGGATGGTTTTTGTTAAACTTCCATTCCTTAGGTAAGTCTTCTTCCCTAATAGGTTCTATACAATCAATGTGTTTTGGAGGTACTGTTTCATTAGGTTCTATTGGTTCAGATTCTACAATTTCATCCAAAGAATTACCAACTATAGGAGGAGTGATGTTCAAGTTTTCAGCAAACATTTCATCAAATTTTACATGAACAGATTCCTCTATAGTTTTAGTTCTTTTATTGTAGATCCTATAGGCCTTACTAGATTGTGAATAACCTAGAAAAATACCCTCATCTGCCTTAGGATCAAACTTTCCTAGATGTTCTTTGCCATTGTTTAATACAAAGCATTTGCATCCAAAGACCCTAAAGTAAGAGATGTTTGGTTTTCTACCCTTGTATAACTCATAGGGAGTTTTTCTAAGTATTGGCCTTAT
>NC_021162.2:31018237-31019627 GCF_000331145.2 Cicer arietinum | reverse complement strand
GATTATTTTCTGGTTCTTCTCATTTTGAACTAAATTTGCAAATCTTTTGAAAATAGAGAAGGTCTCACTCTTGTGAGTCAGAAAAAATGTCCAAGTATACCTAGAGTAATCATCTACTAACACATAACCATACAAGTTTCCTCCAAATCTTCTAACTTGAGATGGACCAAACAGGTCCATATGTATTAATTGTAAAACCTTATTGGTTTGAACTAAATCTATTGGGGGAAAGGATGACTTAACTAACTTACTTTTCTCACAGGAATCACACAACTTATCCTTAGTGAACTTTCTGTTTGGGAGTCCTAGAACTAACTGTTTACTAACTAGTTTGTTAAGGTGATCTATATGTATATGAGCTACTCTCTTATGCCATAACCAGTTTTCATTAGAGTTGGATAATAAACAGCAGATAGTACTATCAGGCAAAGCATTAAAATCAAGCATGTATATGTTATTGACCCTGTTACCTACCAACTTTATGTCTTTATTCTCCTTGTGCTCAATTATACAAGACTGAGATGTAAAACATACCTGAAATCCCTTATCGTAGAGTTGACTTATACTAATCAAATTGTGTTTTAAGTCCTTTACATGAAGAACGTCTTTGATCACCGTAGTCGTTCCGTTCCCTATATATCCCATACCGAGAATCTTACCTTTGTTATTGTCACCGTATTTAACATATCCTCCATCTTTTAAGTTTAGAGACAAGAACTTTGACTTGTCTCCAGTCATATGCTTGGAACATCCACTGTCTAGGTACCATGAATGAGTCCTGGATGTCAAGCATATCTGCAAAATGTAATTTAAATTTTGGTTTTAGGTACCCAATTCAGATTGGGTCTTGGAGGGTTAGTTTCAAACATTGGTGTCTTTACTTTCCAAATCTGTTTCCATCCTTTGTTAGCCAGTTTTTTCAGTTTACAATTAAAAACAATATGACCCTTTTTACAGCAAAAGTGACATGAAACAGCAGATGATGAATTCTGATTTGGTTTAGTGAAAATATCATGCATATGCTTAGATCTAACAAACTTCTGATTCTTTTTAGCATTCTTGTTTTGTCTATAGCCAAGTCCAGATTTTTCATTTAGATTTCTTTGGTTTCCAAGAAGCATATCTAAATTGTTTTTACCACTATTGAACTTTTCTATATCACATTTCAGTGCATAAGTTTCCTTTTTCAGTTTTTCATTTGTGTCTTTAAGAGACTCATGTTTCAGCTTAATCTCTTCATAAAGCATGCACTTTTCTTCTAACAATTTCTTAGTGCTAATTAACTGTTTGATTACATTAACATATTCATCATGTAGTTCACTAAATGCGTCATGTAATTCATCATAAGAAGGATTGGATTTAGAACTTACCTCACTATCAGAATCTGAAT
>NC_021162.2:30980177-31017294 GCF_000331145.2 Cicer arietinum | reverse complement strand
GGCCTAGCCAAGGATGCACCATCTACTAGAGTTTCTAGAGAGGTCATTTTCTTTTATGAGAGTAGCTATAAAAAGATCAGGCTCTTGATACCAATTGTAGGAAATTATGGCCTCTATTTGTTAAAAATTATATGAGAAATGTCTTTACTAATTTTACAAGATTATTAATCAGATTTACAATGATCGGTTACAGAATTTATTCACGAACAAAGATTCACAATTTCATGAATTATCAATATAAGAGAACAGATACAATGCTTATTCAAAAGACTAATCAAGACATAAATTCACCAATACAAACATTCAAGAATAAGCATTCAAGCAATATCAAAATAAAGAGAAAGGATAAGAAAATCAAGCACCAGGATTTATACTGGTTCGGCTATTTGTTTGATAGCCTACATCCAGTCCTGAAATCTAAACCAGATTTCAGCCTTTTCAATAGAATCGACTTGAGTACGTTTTACAGACTGTCCAGCTCACACATGGCCTATCTATCCAACTCACTCGCTTCTATTACAATGCCACCTTATCCATAGAGTTACTCGCCAAACCTTCACGAGATCAAGATGAGACTTCTTCTTGATGAACACACGCACCAACAAAGATAGTCACCAGTTTACACTACTGGATTTCCAGATTGTTTTTACAGAAAAGATACAAGAGGACAAATGATGATGACTCAATCACAATATGAATTTCACACAAAAAGGATTTGTCAAATGAGTATTTTGTGTGTGGTTACAATTATTTCTTTCAAAGTGTTTTTCCTGGTTTCTGTATTGTGAAAACGTGTAATTGATAATTGTTTCAAGTGTAGTGTATTGGTTGTTTTAAAAAGTGATTGAATCAACTTATATATATTCAGAAAAACATCAGGACAATCGATTTCTTAATCGATTTTATAAAAGTTTAAAACCAGCTTAATCGATTGCCCAATCGATTATCACGTTTCTTGTTTTTCTTGAATCTTGAAAAATATAAGCATGAATGGATTTGCCAATCGATTCTTTTAATGCATAAATCAGAAACTGATACTAAGAGTATATCAGAATCGATTGAGTAATCGATTATAGGTGTTTTGTTCAAACAACGAGATCAAAACAATCGATTGCTCAGTCGACGCATATTCATAGTCATAATTGATTTGGCAATGAGCTGAATTCTTCCTGTAACTCAAACATTTAGTTCAATCGATTTGGCTGATCACAGTGACTTAGACATTTTAATGCAATCGATTTGCCAATCGACTTGGCTGGTCACAGTGACTCCAATGTTTTAATCCAATCGATTTGCCAATCGACTTGACTGGTCACAGTGACTCCACTGTTCTAATTCAATCGATTTGCTAATCGATTTGGCTTGTTACAGTAGCTCAGCTATTTTGGTTGAAATCGATGTGCCAATCGATTATGCAACATGTTTCTGATAAATGATTAACCAGATCATTCTTTCAATCGATTACCTAATCGATTGCCACAAAACTTGCAGTTTAAGAAACTTAATTCAATTGATTGTCCAATCGATTTGGTTGATCACATAGCTTATTCCTGATGAAAAACTTTTTCACAATCGATTTGCCAATCGATTGATTTAGTAAGTGGTTGGTTCTGTGAATCACAAAATCGATTTCTCAATTGATGTTCCAATCGATTGTCCAATTGATTGGATTAAACCCAGAACTCAGGTTTCACTAAAAGCCTTTTAAGTAATCGATTTCCCAATCGATTTACTTAGTAAAAACTTTTGTTCTGAGTCAGAAAATCGATTGCCCAATTGATTCATCAATTGACTTATCAGTTGATTGATTTACTTTCTTATTTTATGATTTCATTTTTACTTTGGCAAATAATTAAGTATGAAACCATAGTGATGAGTCTACTAAATAACTACTATAACCACTAATCACACTATACATATTTGCATATTTCTCAAGCACATCCTCCAATTTTGGTTGATTCCTTGAGTTCCAAGCTTTTGTTCCAAGTGTATAGTGTTTGCTTGTTTGTTCTTGAAATGTTACTTAGTTCAACCTGTTAGATTTATCAAATGATACATGTACATTGTATGTTTGTTAATTATGTCAAAATCATGATCAAGAGGACTTATGTCTAACACTTTAACCTTGATCAATCACACACTCTAGATGTTATAGTTAAAGAGTTATGGAGGTTTGCTAATGCGAACAAATATGGAGAAGTCTTAAATATGGAGAAGTCTTAAGTATGAATCAAGAATGAGGTCTTCTAAAATCAACAAGGAACTCTTTGAAGATCCCAAAGTTAACTCCAAGTTAGTTCATTTAAACCTAGATATAGGGTGATCTTTAAAACTTTGATTGGATGTGTGGTACCAAAAGGTGGCTTTATTGATCACATTGACAAAGACTACAAGGGATTGATGTGGAACATCTCCCAAAAGATTAAGACTAAGTTTCCACACTTGGTACTTGATCTTCAAGACTATTCCCTACGTGAGGCTCATCACAATCGTTCTTTTGAGGACCTCTCTCATTAAGGCTCTAGAGGAAGTTTGGGGAGTTGTTAAAGAAGAACACTTGGTATCCTCCTCTGCACCAGTGTTCAATCTCCAAAATGTCATAAAAATGAAACTCGTTGATGCCAAGGACTATATAAAACCCAGCAATGAAGTCAAACGACTCACAAGTTAGTCTAGTGGAACTTATGACACTCCTTTTTTGGTTGGATATTTGTACGCTCCAATTTTAGAGGAATATAACAAAGAGGCAATTCAAAAGCATCTAAGGATGTAATACTTTGGTCAAGCGAGGCCTTTGGCTTGCTTCCACTACAAAGAGCAGCTCATGAGTTTGAGAAGAAAAGAACAAGGCAGTCATGGTACCTTCTATGTTAGAGGAAGAAGAAGATGATGAAAATTCCAACTAGGATGAAGATAACCTCACCTTGACAAAGAGACAAAAGGTAAATCCCTATGTTGAGCATATTCACTCTCATACTGATTTTTGTAGTGGTAATGAAATAATTGAACCTAAAACCACTACAACACCATCTGAACACCTCTCCAAACTCAAAAATCCTTCTCATATCCCTTCATCACCCTTAAACAAACCTACTCCTCACACATTTACTATGTACTCTAGCTCGGGTTCAAATACAAACACTTCAGATGACATGTTTAAGGAAACCCTGGCTAAAAATCTTGCAGCTATTAGGTATAGATCAAATCCATAACCTCTAAATATTGAATTTCCCACCTCCACCTCTTTATCTTCCCACTCGAACCTTCCACAAAAACCTAACCAAAAAACTAGTACAACCTCACCCATCCCTACCACATCTGCATCTGACCCTTACCCAACCTATGTTTATGGATCTTATTTACACAACAATTGTGATAACAACTCAAGCAATAATTGATTTAGTGTTTGAAACATCTCCAGATTGTGTTTGAAACAACTCAAGCAATAATTGTCACTAAGATTTTTTCCTCATGGTGCAGAGGAAATAAAAAGTGAAAACACTGAGAAAATATTCAAAGTAAATGGACAACGCCTCAAGCTATTCCATGAGAGCTATGTGCTTGAAGATGCTACCATAGAAGAACTCTCCTTGGAAAAACCCCCCTACATTGAAGTTTAAATAGAGAGCTCCTTTTCCTTACTCTTATTTTATACTTGTTACTTTCATTGAGGACAATGTGTAATTTAAGTGTGGGGGTATTATTTAGGATTTTATTTGTTATATTTAAATAAAAAATATAAAAAATAAAAAATATAAAAAATAAAAATAAAAAAATAAATAAAAATGGACATTCCACTGCATGTTTTTTCATCAGATTTTATGGTTGTAAATGTTGAGAGTTTGTTTGGACTGACATGATTGGATAGTATTTTTTGTAAAATAAATTGGATTAAAATGCTAAATTTTGTATCATTTGTGATAAGTCATTAACCTTTGTGAGATTTTTGAGCCTTACTATGAATGGAATACATTTTTCCATCTTCTTTTTCTTATGTGTTATCTCACTCATGATTTATAGTTACACCAAAACATGACTTTACTCTTGATTAAAATGATCTAGGCATTTATTTCTGATTAAGTTACTAGCCAAATAAGCTTACCCTACAATTATCCATTTGTTTAAGCCCCTTTGTGCATCATTAACACATTCTTTGTTATATAGCTCCTTAAAAGCCTAAAAGTGAAAACAATGAATTGACTCAATCTTGTGGGATAAATGAGTCATTCGTTACATAAGTGTAGGGGTGCTCAACTTGTTTGTTTAAATTTGAGGGTTATGAAAACAAAAACAAAAACAAAAAAAGAAAGAAAGAAAAAAGAAAAAAAAATGAGTAAAATTGGTTGTGTTGTGAGCAAAGAGAGTGTGAAAATAAAAGTCAATGATGTTTTATTGAGTTACTTCTTAATGTTGTTTTACTCTCTTAATCATTACTCATTTATCCTCTTTGATTTTCAGCCCTAGTCTCCTTAGGATTTTCTCACCCTTACCTTGGCCATGTTACAACATAAATAAAGACCTTTTGATCATTATATGCATGTGTTTCAAATATAGATTATAGAGGCTTGTCAAGCCTATGGTAGTGCTACCTTTCATGATGTGCTTTGAGTTTAAACAGTAGTCCAAACACTTTGAGAGAATTTTATATCCTGGGAAGACTCTATCACTTATGATGCATTCTTTAGCTAACTTGTCCTCTTGTTTGTCTTGGTTCTGATAACAAAACTATTTATGATTGCCTTAAGCTAGAAATATTTTTTTTTTCTCTCACCACTTTGCATTCATAAGAATCTTTGGAATCGCATGCATTGTTTTTCTCGGAGTGCAAAGGTTTAAGTGTGGGGGAATTTCATCCTAGCATTTGGGCACATGTTTCTAGCTTTTTGGTTTGGTATTTTAAAAGTTCTTTATAGCTTAGATTAATATTTTTAGTTTGTTTCTAATCTTTGTGTCGAATTTGAATTATAATTTTATTATTTGCATTTTAATTTTATTATTTGTAATTTGACTGTTTCTCGTTCTGTAGGTCATAACTTGAGCTCTGGATAACGGATTGGCGCATATGAGCAGGAGTTGGAAAGGTAAAAATCCGAGCTACAACTTTTGTGTTGGAAGAAAAGACCAATTTCAAACTTTACTGGGTATAAATTGCAGATTTCGTAATCTGGATGTTTTTAATAATTTTAATTAGCGGGTCACTTGTTTTTAAACCTTAAAGCCCAATATCAAGTACTATATATTGACAGTTTTGAGATTCAGGTTACACTGTCAATTTCGATTCATGATTTTATTCTTGTTTATTTGATTATATTGATATTTTGATTGCTTAAATTGAATTTCAATAGGATTGATTAAATTTATTTGACAAAATTTGGTTTCGGTTTCTAATTTAATTGAATTATTAATTTGCGACGTTTGATCGTTAATTGTAATATTTTGATGATTGTGATGCTTAATCCAATCAAAGAAACCAATTCACATAGGATTGATTTCGCTTGTTTGATCAATTCTATAGCCAAATAAGAATAGAATCACAAATTAGAAATTAAACTCATTGATTGATTATGCTTAATCGTTTTGCTCATCTGTTAAATCAAAAATCTAAAAAACTCGTTTTTAATTTTAATTTTCAATTCGGTTATTATTATTATTATTATTATTATTATTATTATTATTATTATTATTATTATTATTATTATATCAGAAGCCCTTGCGAAACGATTCGAGTTATTACCTCTATTTACATTTTATCAATTGTATTTGACCCGTGTGCGACAGTGGATCAGTAGGTCTTGTACCTTTGGATCGTTCACTTTCAGAAAGCTCATGAAAAAAAAAACCCAAAATAAATTGATTGCTACATTAAAAGGTCTATCGAGTGAAGATAATTTTCCCTTGAGTTATGTTCATCTGGAATCTCCAATGGTTGCTCCTTTAGCACCATTGAGGTTTCCTCTAATCTTTCATGTGTTGAGCTAGCTCCCTTGAATGCTCTTGCTATTGTTGCTTCAGGTTCTGCTGAGTCTTCCTTTGAAGGCCCTTCCACCATTCCTTCTACACATGCGTTTGACATATCTTAGTTTGTAAAGAAGGAAGACTTTGATAGACTATAAGCTAAAACTGAGGCATACATGGAACAAAAACATTCAAGAATTAGGTGTCCATTCAAAATAAATTAAGACTCATCTTATCTAGATTTGCCAATCCCAATATTTAGTTTTATTGTTTATCTTTTATAATGTGTATTGTTTTGTTTTACTCACTCTTGTACTATGCATTCTTTAATCCTTCTTTAAAACTTAACGTTTATATCTTTTTGGTGTGCTTTATGTCCTTGTACCAGTCTTTTGTCTGATGACAAAAGGGGGAGTATGTTTGGACAAGCTTTTAATTTCAACTCAATATCTCTGAAGTTTTGATACAAGTTATTATTTCACATGCTAACTTCATGCAATCACAACAATCAGAAACCCTAATGGAAATAAAGTTTCTCTATAATAGGATTTATGATCGTCACTATGAAAATAGCAAAAGAATAAGCAACAACAATTGATAAACTTACTCTCGTCACATATACAAACTCGTAAAAATCTTATATCCACTCTAAGCATTGTGAAAACCTAAAACACTCTATGAGAGCAAATTATGTAAACACTTTTGTGTGAGAGTTAGACAGAAAAACCATGTTAAATTTTTTTGTAACTTGGCCCAACAGTAGATGTCGTCCTCAACATTTTAACTGCACTAAACTAGAAGGTTTAGAAGACTTGAACTTACTTAGGTTAACTAAAAGGTGTTTAGTGAAGTTGTGATACTACTGGTGAATAGTGGATTAAATCATTCTTTGTGAAAGAATTAGACTTAGCTACCGTGTTGATGGTGAGCCATGATAATTTAGTTTGTCTCTTCTTATCTCTTTACTGATCATTTTACTTATACATATTTTCAAACATCGCTACTATTTAAATTTGTTTCTAATTAAATTTTTAAAACAAAACACAATTCAAACTATCTTTTATTATGTTTTTCTCTCTACAAATGATCCCCCAAGCTCACCCCGGGATCCAACAGTGGTATCAGAGTCGATGGATTCTAAAGGGACTGACTCCTTGTATCGAAAGTCTTCTTGAGAGAGAGAGAGAGAGAGAGAGAGAGAGAGAGAGAGAGAGAGATCATGTTTCCCAATGTATATTAGTTAAGGGTATTTATTTATCATTAAGTCTTAATTTAATTGACAAATGCCGATATTGTTAGGTTGAACATCATGTCATGGGTTCGAACCCAAGACCTTACTATTGTGTGAGTTTCTGGTGGTAATTATGTAATCTCATCTATAAACAAGAAAAAATTATTTAAAGATACTTTTTTTATAAAAAAGTAATTAATGTCTGTTGAATTTTGTGAAAGATCTTATATTAAAGGGAAAAAAAACTAAAAAATAATCTCAAAATTAGGGCCAAAGGAGTCATTTTAAGTTCCTCATTTATATTATTTTTTAATTATTCTCTCTGTATTAATAACAGTAACGTTTATAACAGATTGTTCTAAAATGACAATAACATTTGGGATTATTTGCTTTGTGAAAATATTTCTTATTTTTGTTTCTTAAAATTTGTGTTCATTTTGCTTTAATGAAATAAATTTGAAGTAAATTATTGTTATACAGATAAAATAAGATATTACTTAATAAAAATTAATTTATGAAAATAATAAAAATAATATTTTTGGAGATTTTTATTTAGAAATGTAGACAATTTTTATTTTAATTTTTTTTAATCTTCTTATTAACAAGTAATACAAATTTAGAAATAAAAAATAAAAAATAAAAAATATACTCTTTTATTAATATTATGTACACTACTACCAGATTATTATTAGCTATTTTACTTTTATTATTATGACTTATTTTACTTTTATAATCAATATAATATACTAATTAATAATAATAGTTTCATACAATTATTATCTTTTTAATACATATGAAATGTTTAATTTTGAATAGAGGGAGTATTTTTAATTATTTTTTAGCAAAAGTGAGGGGGTATTTTATTTGTTGGACTTTGAAACTCTATATTATTCCCATGAGCCCATATAATTAGTTAATAATAAGTTTTTTTTTTTACAAAAACAAAAGCAGTATTATGTGCAAGTTTTATTAGGTCATCCATTCACATTAACTAATAATTGAATTTTTGTATTCGACAATAATAACTAGTGTGAGATCCATGTCGTGTACATAGCAAATACTTATAACTCTCCTCCGTATTAAAATAATTGATTTATACATAAGAAAAAAATATTTCAAAAAGATTAACTATTTCAATTTTTATTATACTTCTTTACAATTGTACCACTATTTAAACTTGCCATTTGAAACATTATATTATCTTTATATTTAAAAGTTGGTTAATGTACGAAACTAGGATTTCCCTCTCAACTCATGGATAGATTTATAAATTAATTATCTTTATTAAAATGATAAATTTTGTAAATTAATTTTATGAATTCTTAATATGTTTTTAGTATCTCAAACTATATTTACATCCTTTAATTTTGCATTAAATGTTTTTTTTTTGTTTGACTATTAACTTCCTTTCACCTAAGAAATAAGTGGTTTGTTTTCTATTAGCATAAAAGCTTTGGTATTTTGTATTATACTAATGACAACAATTATATTTAATCAAAGTAGAAACAAATACAATTATATATTCTACATAGTTTTAAAGCAAAGTTCAATTTCTATCATATACAATTTTTCTATTGTACACTATAAGGTGGATAAAGTTCAGTTCAGAACTAGAACTGTTTGAAAATTAAACCGAATTGGTTTTCAATTTAAAAAAACTGAACCAATCCGATTTTAAGTACAAAAAACTGAATCGGTTTTCAGTTTAAAAAATGGAATTGAAGTGTTTTATAAATTGGTGAAGCGGTTTATTATTATGAACCGAACTGAACTGATTTTAACTTAGTTTTTTTCCATATAGGCCAAATTTTACACTACTGCCCCTAATTACTTCTAAAACAAAATTTCATTCTAGTTTTTTCGAACTAAAAACTAATTCGATTTAGTTTTTTAGAACTGAAACTGTTTCGGTTTTAGTTTTTAAAAATCAGTTCGGTTAGTAAACTATTTTTGAAAAAAACAGTTTGATTTTCAATTTTTATAAATCAGTTCAGTTCAAAAACAATTCAAAATTAGTCCAATTTTGCAGGTTGGTTCAATTTTTAGTTTTTTTGAACACCGCTACCTAACATAGAGCATATTTAAAAGATAAAAACTTCATATTTGTAAAGTAACTAAACAGAGCATATGGTCAATAATTGTTCTACAAAACATATTATTTTTCTTCCCCTTTGTCATCAGACAAAAAAGGAGTAAAAAAATGACAATATTAAGAAACAAGTAAAAAAGCAAAAATGGTAGAAAAATAACTAATAAATCATAAATAAAAAAACATAAATAAAAAAATCATAAAGCAAAAGAATGTGATCAGGAATATCATTATGGAATATATTAACAAGAGTCTAATTTTGTTGCCAAGAAAAGAACAGTTTCCATTAGTGTTTTTCCTTTCAAGTTTGTCACCTGCATAGTTAGCATCACAATAACCAACCAACTTGTAATATGATGGATCAGTACACCATCTTGAGTCTAATGGGTTTGAATTCCCAAGAAAAACTTGAGTTCCCTCATCATGCTCATGTGGAATTCTTTTTGCATCAACATAGCAAATTCTTAACACAACTTGCCATTAGTATTAGAAAATGTTATATCATCCACATATATTTGTACTATAAAAATATCATCATTAGACATTTTTCTGAATAATGTAATAACTTTTCCTTTTTCAAAGTTATTTTCAAGCAAGAGACTACTCGATCTATTATACCAAGCCCTAGTTGCTTGTTTCAATCCATATAATGATTTTTTAAGTTTAAATACATACTCAGGAAATTCATCATTTTCAAATCCTAGTGGTTGTTTTACATATACTTCCTTATTAATATATCCATTTAAAAAAGAACTTTTTACATCCATTGGGTATAAAATAATATTGTTAAAGGCAATAAAAGATAATAAGATTCGAATAGCCTCTAACCTTGTCGCGAGAGAAAATGTCTCAGGGGAATCAATACCTTCTTGTTGATTGTATCCTTGTGCTACAAGTTTGGCCTTGTTTCTCACTACCTCTCATTTTTCATTCAATTTATTTATGAACACCTATTTTGTTCCAATTGGTTTCTTATGTTTGGGTCTTTGCACCAAATCTCAAACATCATTTTTGAATTCATTTAATTATTCTTACATTGCTAAAATCCAACCTTCATCTAAAAGAGCTTCATCCACATATGTTGGTTCTATTTCAAAGAGTAAGCCAAAAAGTGAATCACTTGAATTTCCAATAACCAGAGTTAAAAGATATGATGATTGATATTTCCATCCATTTCTTGGTTCTAAAGGTTCTTTACTTGCATTATCATTTCCGTTCTTATCCTCTTATGCATTGCAAGATGTATTTCCATCTAATTTATTTTGATCCTCTAGTTTGTTGATTTCATTTACTTTGACCATTTCTTCTATTTTTCTCGGTTCTGGTGATGTTTGAGTTCCTTCTAGAGTGATTTGATCCATCTATCCTAGTGTACCTGCATAGTCATTGTCTTGCTCTAACTCTTTATAGTTAGGTTGTTTGTCATTAATTTGACATGAATTGATTCTTCCATAATTTTTATTTCTTTGTTATATACTCTTTAGGCTTTTGACCTTTTAGAATATCCTAAGAGAATGCATTTTTATGACCTAGAATCAAACTTGCCTAGTTTACCTTTTGTGTTTAAAATAAAATAAAAAAATACAACCAAATTGTCAAAAATAGGAAATATTGGGTTTTATATTCTTCAATAGTTCATAGGGTGTTTTATTTAGCATGTGTCTAATTAATATCCTATTCTAAATGTAGCAGGCATTATTGGTTACCTCTGCTCATAAATGTCTTGCAACATTCATCTCATTTAACATAGTTCTAGCCATTTTTTGGAGGATTCTATTCTTTCTTTATACAACACCATTTTTTTATGGTGTTCTGGGAGAAGAAAAGTTGTGAGAGTGTCCATTCTCTTAACAAAAACTTTTAAAGAATTTTTTTTCAAATTATCCTCCATGATCCTTCTAATAGTTATAATTTTTAGAAATTTCTCATTCATTACTTGCTTACAAAAAGTGATAAACACTTTATGTCAATCATCTTTATTTCTTTGGAACTTTACCCAAGCCCACCTATTGTAATGATCAACTATGACAAAACCATATTTTTTTCCATTTAGAGAGGTTGTTTTAACTGTCCCTTAAGGATCTATATGCAAGAGCTCAAGGGGTTTGGATGTAGACTCAAAATTTTTAGAGGGAAAGGATTTTTTCTTTCTCATTTGACAAGCTTCACACATCAAAGCCTAATCCCCTCTTACCATTCCTACTTACCCCATAAATCATATATGCCATCTTACTTCTCTCAATGCTATTTTTTAGAAAGTTTTGAAATGATAATTCATACTTAATAGAATTACAAGTTTTATCTTCTAAAGATTCAGTTTTGCTATTACTTATAATTTAATTTTTCTTTTTAATTTCTTCAAATTCTTTCTTAATTAGATTATGTTTTTCAATTAATTCAACATGAATTTTCTTGACAATTTATATTTTAAAGATAAAGATTGGTTTTTATTTAAAAAATCTTTTAAGGTAGTAAAAAGGTCATTTTAAGATAAGTTGGAAAATACCTCTACTTCATCATTGTCTGAATCCGAGTCTGATTGAAGGCTATCCATAAGTGTCATGTTTGCATATTCCTCATCATAAGATTTTTCTAAGTCTTCCCATGTGATGAGACCTTTCTTCTTAGACCTTGTTTCTTTCTTCCGATTTTTACTTTCATGTTTTGGTCATTTAGATTTAAAGTGGCCATGTTATTTACATTCAAAGCATATGATTTTCTTTTTATCAATTTCTCTTTCTTTGTTTTGAAATTTATTGAAGTCCCTTCAAGAAAAAGATTTCCTTTTATGCCACATATGTGGATTCTTCTAGAGATGAATCTTATGAATCCTCTTTTTGTTCATCTAAATCATCATCATTATCATCCTTTGATTCATCAATTACTTGTAGGATTTTCTTTTCTTTTGATCTAAGAACCACAGATTTTTGCTTTTTCTTTGGCTCATCCTCTGCCAATTCAATTTCATGTGATCTAAGTGAACTTATGAGTTCCTCCACAGACAAAATGTTTAAGTTCTTTGCCTCTTATATGGTTGTGACTTTTGGTCTCCATTTACCTGGTAGACTTTTAAAGATTTTCTTCACATGGTATGTCGTAGTATAACTATTCTCCAATACTTTAAGACCTGAAACCAATGTTTGAAATCTTGAAAACATTGTTTCAATTTTTTCCTCTTCTTCTATTTGAAATAATTCATATTTTATTACAAGAAGATTTGTCTTTGCTTCTTATACTTGTTTGTTTCCTTTATATGTTAACACTAAAGCATCAAATATGCTCTTGGAAGTTTCTTCGTTGGTGAGTTTGTCAAACTCTTTGAATGCTATTGCGTTCAACATAAAGGTCCTTGCCTTATGGTGCATTTTGTACAGTTTTTTTGTTCAACATTCATACTTTTTCTTGATACTTCAATGCCATCAACATTTGTTGGGGCATTATATCCTTCTTCAACTAGATCCCACATTTAAGAGTCTTCAGAAATAAAGAAGCTTTGTAGTATGTCTTTTCAATATTCAAAATGTTATCCATCAAAGAGTGGAGGTCTATTATTATTTCCTCCAATTGCTTCTTCACCAAGATTAGTCATGATAGAAAAAATTGTTGGATCTTTTCTCAACAATGTTAAGTGCTTAGTCCTTGAGGCCAAGTTGTGATACCATTTGAAGTTTGAATAACACAAGAAAAGGAGTTTGAATTGTGTTATTGTATTCTTAAAATAGATTTTGGAATTTATTTGTTACTTGGTGATCAAGGAAAATATTAAAGTAAGAGTAAAGAGAAGAAGAATCACACTAGGATTTTATACTAGTTCACCACCAATCTGGATGGCTACGTTCAGTACATTCACTTGAAGGGTTTCTTCCGATAATTCAATTTTAAAATACAACAATCACTTAAACTCACCCAGTTAAGTCTTTTCAACTTTCTAGTTGTAACTACAACACATTAAGGGAAATATTACAACCACTAATGGACCAATTTAGAAGTGTTTTATATTGAAATAATGAGTAACCTTTCATAGTATTTGATGTTATTTTCTTTTTGATTATGTCAAGACTCATTTGGTTCATATTTTCTCAGATTTTTGCAAAGTTGTTTTATGAGAATTTTGTTGTTCTTGTTCTTGTAAATTTTGTTTAGTGTTGTTGTACATGCTAAAACAGTGAGGAAATCTTTTTATAATCAATCCTCGAATAAGTATCTTGCTTCAGTATGAATAAAAAAATTGTCTTGTTTCAATTTCATTCAGTTCTGAAAAGATATGTTTCAACCAATGTAGTGCTTGTTGTTTCTTCATTTGATCGTTTACTGCAGTTTTCAAATTTTTATTTTTGTTGGCAGTGTTGGTTCTCTTCCAAACCATGTTTGTTAATAAAAAAGTACTTAGATAATTTTTCCATTCGGTGCAATTGAGTAGGTAACCAACTGGAAAAATTCTTGTATTTTTTTAAGTCTTGTTTTGAATTTTTCACACCTTCTAGTATCAAAGGCAAAATAGTGAGTATCACAATCACAGGTAAACTTTTCCTGATTCAGAATCTGATCTGGAGTCTTCTAGATTTTATCAAAATCAAAGCTTTCAAGTCATACACAAATTCCAGAATCATTGACCATCATCAGAGGCATTTACTTTTCAGATGTGTTAACTTTTTGTCAGAGGCATTGACTTTTTATAAATTAAATATGCCACTTTGACTTTTGTCATAGGCTTGACTTTTGTAAAAGTAAGAAGCATGAAGGTCATAGTCATTGTTTGATCATCAGAGGCATAGCCAGAAGCCTTAGAGGAAAAATTATGCTTGTATTGAATAGCTTCCCAAAGCAGAGGCGAATATTAATGTGTTAATATCATATGCAAAGTCAATAATCTGCTTTTGTTGACATAGTTTTCAAAAGCAGACGCAATCATCAGAGTGAACATGAATAATCATTTAAGAGAGAAGCATTCTACCTTTAGTGTGAATGCATAAGAGTGAACGCTTTATTGCCAGTGGAGGATGCACATTCAAAGCGCGTGTAGTTCAGTGTCTTTTTTTGTTTCCTCTAACTTCCGATTTTTATATGTTTCCTTTGATTGTTTTATTTTGTGTGTTTCCTCTAATCAATGTGTTTCCTTTTATTATTGTTGTTTCCTTATATTATTGTTATTTCCTTTGATTCTGTTGTATCATCTAATTATGTTTATTTCCTCTAATTTTATCAGTTTTCTTTGATTTTACTCGTTCCCTCTGATTTTACTCGTTTCCTCTAGTTTTACTCATTTCCTCTAAATTTAATGGTTTCCTCTGATTTTACTTGTTTCCTCTGATTTATTCATGGGTTTGGAATGTACATGTTTGTTCTATTTTCTGCACACTTAATTTAGAACATTTGTTCGTTAAATTGTTCTCACAGACTTCCTTTAGTTTTCAAAAATACTAAAAAGGAATTGTTCTCCAAAACCATCTTTATGATAACATTCTTTTTAGTGTGTTGTTATTTAGGAACTTGAGAGATGCAATAAAAATAGTGTACTATCTCATTATTTAGTGTACTCTCTCTGTTTTTTACTGTGTTGTTATTTCGGACCTTGAGAGATGTAATAAAAACATAGTAAAAAATTGAAGGTTTATGTATCTAAAAATGAAGAGTTGCATAAAAGAGTTAACAATATGGAAAACTTGTTAGCAAATGGAGAAAAAGGGAATGATATAATACAAGCTGCAAGACAAATATCATAAGTTGCTAATCTTATCCAAGTTGCTTCATAGGTTCCATACTAGTATTTTTCATAAGTAATATCTTCTATTTTTTGTGGTATGTTCCTAATGCTACTAGTGCTCAAAACCATTTGAACTCTCTTAGTTCAAACAACAATGAAAATAATGAAAATGGTAATTAGATAATATTAATGAACATTCATAAAAATCATTAATATTTTCTCTGTTTTATTAGTAATATTTTTATGTTGAATTGTGTATTTATTCATTTGTTATTTTATTGTTTGTAGGTGAAGATTAAAAGTTAATTTGTTGTAGAAGATTAAAATCATTAATTTCGTTTTACTTGGGTTAAAATGCTAACTAAACACAGTGAGACCAGAACTTGCCTTCAAAATTTTATCACCTTTGTTGATAATCAATTTCACCAACATGTGAAAATCAAAAGATCGAATAATGGATCTGAATTTTCTATGAAAACTTATTTTTCAGAAAAAGGTATATTACATCAAAGAAGTTATGTCGAAATCAAAATGGTGTTGTTAAGAGCAAACACCAACATATCTTAAATATTGCTATAGGTCTTTTATATCAATCTATTTTGCATATTTCATTTTGGGGCTATACTTTACTTCATGTTGTGCATCTCATTAATATTCTCCTTTATGTGAAATTGAACAATAAATCCCCTTATTTTTTACTTTACAATATTGTTCCTACTTTATCTCATTTAAAGGTTTTTAGTTGTTTATGATATGCTTCTAGAATTACTGCACATAGAACTAAGTTCCAACCTCAAGCACGCAAATATATTCATTTAGGCCTCAGGAAAGGTGTGAAAGGTTACCTTCTTTATGATTTACACACAAAAGACGTTTTTCTTTCTAGACATGTTCAATTTTATGAAAACATATTTCCTTTTGCTTTTTCACCTGATATGCCATCTTAATAGGGGTGGGCAAAGTTCAGTTATACTTGAAAACCGAATCGAACTAGTTTTCAGTTTAGAAAAAACCAAACTGAACCGGTTTATAGTTTGTAAAACCGTTCTGGTTTACAGTTTGTAAAACCGAATCGGTTCTATAAACTAGTGAACCGGTTTAGTACTCCAAACCGAACTGACCCGATTTTAATTTATTTTTACTTGTATCAAACCGAACTGCTTTTTGTATCAAATTGAACCGCACTACTAAATTCCTATAGACTTTTTTTTTGGAATTTATTGACTAGTAATTAGGGAATTTATTTGAGTTTTAGGATGTTGAAAAATAATTAAATTCCATCTCAACATGGAATTCATTGACTAGCAGCATGTGGAGCTGCCTTTCCAGAAACATATTAAGCTTTGCATTGGCATGATCTTTTGAAATAATTCTCATGATCTTCATTATTGGTAAATCATATACTTGATACCAGAGCTTGTTGACATTGGTTGGATAACTTTCCAACCATATAGTAGAGGTAAGAGAAAGTAGTACCATAGGTAGAACCAGTCGCAATAAAATTGAGAATCCCATAAGATAAAATTAGAATTAATCAGAAACAGAAACAACAATGTCTAATTAGGGTAATGTTGATCAATCAGTCTCAGCACATCACTAAACCTTAATAGGCTAATGATTTTTCTAAAAATCTCTGCCCAATACACATGTAACTAAAAGCTGAATAGAAACAAATTCCTCAATATTCTAAAAGTATGATCCCTAAACTCAAATAATCAATTTACTTCAACAATTTTACTTCAAATACAATGACGCTAAACAAAATAGAAACAAATGTCTTTAATCATCAAGACTAATGACATTAGCAGATGTTGTTACGTAGAGCGTTGGAGAAATGATCTCTGCAAAAAAGAGTATTTTGTTATGTTTCAAAAAATTTAAAATACAATACAAAGTTTGTAGAACTAAAAATATTGTAACATACCTTTCTCAAAGGTTTCAAGTTCTTCAAGGTCCTCATCAAATAGATTTGAGAAAGGAGATTCTTTCAGCCAATCTTGAGTGCAAACAAGCACTTTCACTATCGTAGGTGTAAGATTACTATGATGAGGATCCAACACCCTTCCTCTAGTGCTGAATGCGGACTCTAATGCTACAGTAGACACAGGGATGGCCAACACCTCACGAGCAACACTTGAAAGGATGGGGAATCTAGTTGAGTTAACTTTCCACCAATTCATAATGTCAAACTCGACAAAATAAGGTTCACACTCTTCAACAAGGTATTTATCAAGCTTAACCTTATGATCAATTAATTGCCCAGTTGATTTTTTGTAGAAGCCCATACCATTATCATCTTCCTCTAGTTATGATTCTCCCATACTTTGAGAACCTTCATCCCTACCTTCATATTCTCAATAAATTGATTTCAAGGAAGATGATAATTTCATCTTCAATGCCTCACCATGTACTTCAAAAAAATAATCAAGAAAGTAGTTTAAATATCCAAATTTGCAAGTTGGGTCCAATACAACAACAATCAGTAACAACACGTTTATTCCATCAACGTTGCCCCAATACTTGTCATATTTACTCTTCATACTAATCCCCATCGACTTTATACTTGCATCTTTATGCTTGCTTAATAATCGAATTTTCCTTCCAATAGCAAATACCTCCTTCATATATATGTTACTAGTAACATATGAAGAGTCGGAAATACGCATAGTAGCATCATAGAAAATCGTCAAAAAAGGAAGCACCGTATTAGCAAAGTCCCAATCCTTGGATAGAGGTACTCCAGGGCCTTTATCCTTAGATAGTTCTTTGACATACATAGCATCGGCAATTTCTAACAAATCAAAGGCTTTTTTATACTTCACAACCATTACTAACATCAAATATGTAGAATTCCATTTGGTTTCCATATCTAGACATATGAGACCTTTATAAGAAATTTTATCCCTTTCAACGCATCCCTTAAACCTTGCTAATCTTGAAGGAGACGATCTCACATACTTGACTGCTTTCTGCATTCTTGTGATAGAAATGTCCTCATCTTTTAAACCTTTCTTTACAATCAAACTCAAGATATGTGCACAACACCGCATATGGATATATTCTCCATTCAAGAGCAAACAGTTCCTTGCATTCATCCACTTCTTCATAAATTTAATTTCAATGTCATTAAACGATGCATTATCTACTGTTATGCTAAAGACACAATTCAACTCCCAAGCATTTAAACATGTCTCGACTTCCTTAGCCATGAACTCTCCTATATGGCTTGTGATTTGACAAAAATTCAAGATTTTCTTATGCAAATTCCGTTTTTTATCAATGATATGTGCAGTTGGACTCATGTAGCTTAGATTTTGGATAGAAGTCCATGTGTTTGTTGTAAGACAAACCCTCCCATAATATTTTGAGATTAAAATTTGAAGTCTTTCTCTCTCCGCATCATAAAGTGACCAAATGGCACGCCTTAATGTAGAGCAGGATGTAATATCAAACTGTGGTTGTAAGATATTCACAAAGTTTCGAAAAAGCACATTCTCCACAAATCGAAAAGGAAGCTCTGCTCCCACAAACATCTTCACATGCTCCCACAAACATCTTCACATGCTCCAATTGACACGCCTCTTGGTCAAACATTGAATGAGGTGAAAAGACAATACCTAATTCATCTTTTGTTGGCTTTGTTGAGGAAGTTGTTTTTTTCCTTTTGTGTTCTTGATTATCAGGATGCTCCTTACATCTTTTCAGATGCATAGTCATAGCACTTGTCCCACCCTTGAATTTAATCAGGTTCCCACAATAATGACATTTGGCCATTTGACCTGAATTAGGCACTTCAGTAAAGTTATTCCATGCTTGTGATCGATTTTTACGCTTAGATGGTGGAAGAGGAGCTGATATAGCTTCACCAGAAGGGGCAACTGAAGTGGTATCAATATGTTCTTCATTCTCCATTGATGGAGAGTCCACGTAATCACCTATTGCAACTTATGTTTAAATAAATATGATTAGAAAGTCTACTTTTAATCATTTATTGGAACAAAAACAATAACATAAAATAAACTAAACAACTTTCATCAACAAAATGAGAACCAAATTAAAACCAGCATAATAATGAGTATATATCTATTTATATTCATAATGTTACACCGCTAACAATATCAATTGACCATATAAGATCATCATCACTTTAACACTTTGTATTAACCACTACGCCAAAAATGACATTTAACAGCGCCCATTTTACAGCGCTTGCTAAACACAAGCGCTGTTGTAATTATATTTTAAAAATAACGGAACCTATTACAGCGCTTTTGATGCGAAGCGCTGTAAAACAAGCGCTGTAGTAGGTCATATAACGTTTGCGCATCACGTTATAAGGCTTTTATAGCGCTTGTCAAAAAAGCGCTGTAAAAGGAAGCGCTTTCGCGAATCAGTTACAGCGCTTTTTTCACAAGCGTTGTAAAACACATGCGCTTTCATTGAATTTAACTACCTATTACAGCGCTTTTTCACAAGCGCTGTAAAACACATGCGCTTTCATTGAATTTAACTACCTATTACAGCGCTTTTTTCACAAGCGCTGTAAAACACATGCGCTTTCATTGAATTTAACTACCTATTACAGCGCTTTTTTCCCAAGCGCTGTAAAACACATGCGCTTTCATTGAATTTAACTACCTATTACAGCGCGTTTTTCACAAGCGCTGTAAAACACATGCGCTTTCATTGAATTTAACTACCTATTACAGCGCTTTTTTCACAAGCGCTGTAAAACACATACGCTTTCATTGAATTTAACTACCTATTACAGCGCTTTTTTCACAAGCGCTGTAAAACACATGCGCTTTCATTGAATTTAACTACCTATTACAGCGCGTTTTTCACAAGCGCTGTAAAACACATGCGCTTTCATTGAATTTAACTACCTATTACAGCGCGTTTTTCACAAGCGCTGTAAAACACATGCGCTTTCATTGAATTTAACTACCTATTACAGCGCGTTTTTCACAAGCGCTGTAAAATACATCTTTAAAATAATTATATACGTTGGAAACCCTCATATCCTCTACATCTTTCAAATAATTATATACGTTGCGAACCCTAATATCCTCTACGTACTGTGCGGCCATCTACGTTGTCTAAGGTATTTTTTACACATGATCTGTTATGTTTTGAAATTGTCAAAAATTGTCAAAAACTCATACCACATGATCTGTTCTGTTTTGAAATTGTTAGTTGATATTGGTTTCTTTTTGAAACTTGTTGATATGTTTTGAAAGCTTATTATTTTTGTTACTGCATTTATATAGGTGGTATAATATGGATAGGAAATGGATTTCAGCCAATCGATTGTCAAAAGAGTATGAAATTGGAGTGAAGGAGTTTGTTGAGTTTGCAGTGAAGAATGCAAAAGATCCAAATAGAGTAGTTTGTCCTTGTTTAAAATGTTGTTTTGGAAAACGTGTTAGAGAAGATGAATTAGAAGGACATCTAGTATGTAATGGAATTGATCAAAGCTACACATGTTGGATAAGACATGGTGAGAAAAAAAAAGGAAACATTAATTTTGAGAATAGTTCTACATATGCTTCAACTGATTTCGATACAGATACATATGAGCCGGACCGAGTTGATGAGATTGCAAAAGCAGTTGAAGAAGATCTTCGAGATTGTCCTAAAATGTTTGAAAGTTTGTTGAGTGATGCAGAGAAAGAATTATATAATGGTTGTACTAAATTCACAAGACTGTCAGCGATATTAAAGTTGTACAACTTAAAAGCGAGTAATGGATGGTCTGATAAAAGCTTTACGGAATTATTAACACTCATAAAAGATATGTTGCCAGATGATAATGAACTTCCCAGTCGAACCTACGAGGCTAAACGGATTTTGTGTTCTATTGGAATGAGTTACGAAAGGATTCATGCGTGTCCTAACGATTGCATTTTATTTCGAAACGAATATGAACTACTTAAGGCGTGTCCGAAATGCAATGTCTCTCGATATAAGAAGAAAGAATCTACTCCAGCAAAAGTCGTGTGGTATTTTCCTATAATACCAAGATTTAGGCGCATGTATCGCAGTGAAGAAGATTCAAAACACTTGACATGGCATGCAGATGAAAGAATTAGAGATGGAATGTTTCGACACCCTGCAGATTCCCCACAATGGGCAAAAATTGATCACGAGTATCCTGAATTCGGGATAGAGTCAAGAAATCTAAGACTTGCACTTTCTACTGATGGAATGAATCCACATGGTCTTCAAAGCATCTCACATAGCACGTGGCCTGTGATTTTGGTAATATATAACCTACCTCCATGGTTATGTATGAAGCGTAAGTTTATGATGTTGTCTCTGTTAATTTCTGGACCCAAACAACCGGGGAATGATATCGACGTATACTTGACTCCTCTAATCGAAAATTTAAAAAGTATGTGGGAGACAGGTGTGGAAGTTTATGATGGGTATAAGAAAGAATGTTTCAATTTAAGGGTTATGTTGTTCGGCATAATTAATGATTTTCCAGCATATGGTAATTTATCAGGATATAGCATTAAAGGTCAGTGTGCATGTCCTATATGTGAAGAGAGTACAAATTGGATGCGGTTGAAACATTGTAAGAAGAATGTGTTTCTTGGACATCGTAGATTTTTACCTTATAGTCATCAGTATCGTGGGTGGAGAAATGCATTCAATGGAAAATCAGAGGAAGGTAAAGCTCCTTTAGCACCGACTGGATATCAAATACTTGAAAAAGTACAAGGTTTGACCAATAAATTTGGCAAACCTTTTGCGGGAGAGCTGGTGAAAACTGGGTGGAAGAAAAAGTCAATTTTCTTTGAATTGCCATATTGGAAGTCATTGTATGTAAGACATTTCCTCGATGTGATGCATATTGAAAAAAATGTATTTGAAAGTGTTATTGGTACGTTACTCAATGTTCCAGGAAAGTCTAAAGATGGCGTCAATGCAAGATTGGACTTGGTCGATATGGGAATAAGAAATGAACTGGCTCCAGTAAAGAAAGGAAATCGCACATATCTACCTCCAGCCGCTCATACTCTATCTAGAAAGGAAAAAATTGTTTTATGTAAATTTCTACACGAAGTTAAAGTTCCAGAAGGATACTCTTCGAACATTAAAAATTTGGTTTGTATGAAAGACCTCAAGTTAAAAGGTTTGAAGACCCATGATTGTCATATTATAATGGAGCATTTGCTACCAATAGGTATACGTTCCATTTTACCTGAAAAAGTTCGACTAGCCTTAACTAGATTATGTTTCTTCTTCAGGGAAATTTGTAGTAAAGTGATCGACCCTCAGAAATTACCGACATTGCAGAGGGAAATTGTTGTTACTTTGTGTGAGCTTGAAATGTATTTCCCACCATCGTTTTTTGATATAATGGTTCACCTTACTGTTCATCTGGTTAAGGAGACACAACTTTGTGGGCCAGCTTATATGAGATGGATGTATCCGATAGAACGATATATGAAAATATTAAAAGGGTACGTAAAAAGTAGAAGTCGACCAGAAGGTTGTATTGCTGAACGATACATTGTTGAAGAGGCTGCTGAATTTTGTACTGAATATCTGTCCAATGTTGAATCCATAGGGCTTCCCATGTCTCGTCATTCGGGAAGACTATCAGGAGAAGGGATAACTGGAAGGAGACTACTGACTATATCAAGGACAGAATGGGAGCAGGCACAATTGTATGTTCTGCACAATGATGATGAGGTTCAACCGTATGTTACAATACACATTGATCAGTTATCTCGTTTGAACATGAATAGGAATCAAAATTGGATAACTCGAGAGCACAATCGAAGTTTTGTAACATGGTTAAAAAATCACATAATGTCAAAATTTGATATAGACCCCGGATCAATTTCAAATAGATTGAGGTGGCTAGCAAATGGTCCGAGCTTACATGTCTTTTCTTACACTGGTTATGTTATTAACGGCTACACATTTTATACCAAAGAACAAGATGATCAGACCACTATGCAAAATAGTGGAGTCACTCTCGTAGCTGAAGCGATGCATGTCTCAAGTGCAAAAGACAAAAACCCAATATATGCAAATCTATCATATTTTGGGGTTATCGAGCGCATATGGGAGTTAGACTACACAATGTTTCGTGTTCCCATATTTGGTTGCAAGTGGGTCGATAATAATAATGGCGTTCGGATTGATGAGTCAGGATTCTTGCTTGTCGATTTTAATAGGGTGGGATACAAAGACGAGCCTTTTATTTTAGCGTCGCAAGCTCAACAAGTGTTTTATGTCACTGATCCTTCTAATGATAAATGGTCTGTTGTCCTATCGACCAATAAAATAAGTGATGATAACAATAATGATGAAGATGTTGGTAATGATCTTTTATTTGCAACATCACAACAACCACATGAAATTGATTCAACTGATGATGGTTTATATCTTAGAGATGATCATGATGAGGGAATTTGGATTAATCCATCGTTTCGTATTGTAAATGGACAAACAAATGTGAATGTCACCAGGAAAAGAAGAAGGGCATCTTAATGTATATATATGTTTAATTGTTTTATATAAGCTATGCATGTAATCTGAACTGTGTTATTGTAAATATGCATGTAATCTGAATTGAGTGTTTTATACTAAGTTCTGATTAATTTATTTTCTGATTAATTTATTTTCTGCTTATATTTAGCTTGATTTGAGTGTTTTATACCAAGTTCATGTAACAATGAGTGTTTTATATTTAGCTTGATTTACATGAACTGAACTGAATATAAATTAGTAATTTACATGAACTGAACTGAACTGAATAGAGAGATTCTCTTTTGCTCAGTGCATATATATATATAGATTCTTCAGAATACTCATTTCTAATAATTCATCATCTCCTAAAGTATTGTGATAAAGACAATGATAACAATATTTTTAATCCAATAAACAATGATAAAAATGTTTTTAATGTCATCCCAACCCAAATAAACCAAACACAAAAATAAAATAAAGAGACATTTTACAGCGCTTATCTTAAAAAGCGCTGTAAAAGATCCTTTTAAAAATAAAATAATGAGTGTTTTATACCTTTTACAGCGCTTTTCACACAAAGCGCTGTAAACGACTCTTTTGAAAGTGAGTAAAAAAGACATTTTACAGCGCTTATTTGACAAAGCGCTGTAAAAAAGCTTTAAAAATAATATTCATCAGACACCTAATTTCTTCAAACACCTTGTACGCATCATGGGAATCCAAAAAACATCAGACACAAACCCATTTCTTCAAACACCTTGTACGCATCATGGGAATCCAAAAAACATCAGACACAAACCCATTTCTTCAAACACCTTGTACGCATCATGGGAATCCCCAAAAACACCAGACACAAACCCATTTTTCGCAACATGGCAATGATCCTGAATACCAATTAAGTTTCGATTTAAGAAGGAAAGAGAATGTAAAGAGATAAAAAGGGTGTTGAGGTGGAGATTGAATTGTGAAAGAGTAAGCTTTGATGTTTGTGAAGAAGATGCATAAAAGGAGAAGAGTTTGGTGAAGAGGAAGGGATTTTTGTGGTGACCAGTTACTACTATGTGGGTTTTGCATGCATGTTGAGCTTGTTTAAAAAATAACATAACATAACAAAACACAAAAACAATAAGGCCTTTTACAGCGCTTATTTGGAAAAAGCGCTGTAAAAGAGCCTTTTAAAATTAACATAAAGAGACATTTTAGAGCGCTTATGTGGAAAAGCGCTGTAAAAGGCTTTAAAAAACATTCATATAACATAATAACACACGGAGGTCTTTTACAGCGCTTATTTGGGAAAAGCGCTGTAAAAGAGCCTCTTAAAATTAACATAAAGAGACATTTTAGAGCGCTTATGTGTAAAAGCGCTGTAAAAGGCATTCAAATAACATAATAACACACGGAGGTCTTTTACAGCGCTTATTTGAAAAAAGCGCTGTAAAAGAGCCTTTTAAAAATTTAACTAAAGAAGCCTTTTAGAGCGCTTATGTGTGAAAGCGCTGTAAAAGGCATTCATATAACATAATAACACACGGAGGTCTTTTACAGCGCTTATTTGAAAAAAGCGCTGTAAAAGAGCCTTTTAAAAATTTAACTAAAGAAGCCTTTTAGAGCGCTTATGTGTGAAAGCGCTGTAAAAGGCATTCATATAACATAATAACACACGGAGGTCTTTTACAGCGCTTATTTGAAAAAAGCGCTGTAAAAGGCATTCAAATAACATAATAACACACGGAGGTCTTTTACAGCGCTTATTTGAAAAAAGCGCTGTAAAAGGCATTCAAATAACATAATAACACACGGAGGTCTTTTACAGCGCTTATTTGAAAAAAGCGCTGTAAAAGAGCCTTTTAAAAATTTAACTAAAGAAGCCTTTTAGAGCGCTTTACAAAATAAGCGCTGTAAAAGGCTTATAAAAAGCGCTGTAAAAGTGTTACGTATATATAACAGTTACCTCTTCAGTTTCCTCTTCATTACGTAACCTTCATCTCAACCTTCATTTCTTCTCTTCTTTTGCAAACCCTATCATCCCGTCCTTTACGAACCTTATTTCCACGATCATCTCCTTCATTTCGAACCTTATTTCCATCCAAGATCATCTCTCCCATTTCACACAATATATTTTCATTGAAATACGTAACCCTCATTACGTATTTCTTCAAACCGTATTTCTGTGAACCATATTTCTGTGAACTTTCTGCAAACCCTCTTTTCTTTGCATTTCGTCTTTCTTCGAACCATCATTATTCAGGTATTGATGTTATTAAATTTTTGTAATCATTAGAATGCATGTTGAGCTTTTTTAAGATATACTGATACATGTTGAGTTTGTTTATAATAATGCATGATCCATGTTGAGCTTGTTGATGTTATACTAAAGTGCATGTTGAACTTGTTGTAGTTAAATGGATACAAACAAAGATTTAGAAGTTCAAAATGAAGAAGTTGGCACCTCTAAGACTTACGAAAAAGAAGTCAAACGTGGTGCAACTATCATGCAAAGGGTGATTAAAGCACGGAGCAGTGGCATTAAATTTGAGGTATACTATATATACTCTGTTTGCTGTGTGTTTTTTTATCTTTTTTTAGGGTTTAGGGCATGTACTTACTATATGAGTTTATTAGGTTGGCTGGAACGAGAGTGGTCAGCCAGTTGACCCCAACAGCTCCATGTTTGTAAGCTACATTGGGGCTGTTGTTCGTCAAAATGTCCCAATAACAATAGACAACTGGAGAGATAAGGCGTTGAAGGATGCCAAAGATATCATCTGGAATGACATTCAAGTAAATATTTTGATCTACTCTTTTGTCATTTATAATTTTTTTTCTGTAAAATACATTACTTATAATTGTTTTCATTGCAGACCACTTTTGTTCTTGATGAGGAACGAAAGTCATATGTTTTGAGAGTTGCTGGGAAAATCCATCGTGGATTTAGATCCCATCTCTCAAATTTCTATCTAAAAGATAGAGAAGGAAACACAAATGCTGAACCTCCAAAGATATATCAACATTATATATCAAAGGATGAATGGAGTGCATTTGTTTCCAAACGTTCTGACCCGGCGTTTGTCGTAAGTGATTAATTTATTAGCATTTGTGTTTTATTATTCATATTCGTAGCGTATTTTAAATTTTTACACAATTGCTATTTTTTTTTTATATAGAATATTAGTAAGGCAAATCGCGAACGGGCAAGCAACCCAAAACACCCATACAAGAAATCACGTATGGGATATGCACGCCTTGAACAAAAAATTGTAAGTAATTAAACATCACTTGTAATTTGTATTATAAACTATAGTGTGTAACTAATTTGTATTATTTTGTTTATGATTTTAACGAATAGAGAAAAGACACCCAAGCCGATCAACCCTTGGGTCGTCATATCTTATGGAAGGAAGCGCGTGTTAACAAAGAAGGAGTGGTTGATAATGAAAATGTCAAGAAAGTTGTAGAACTTTGTGTAAGTATATTATCACTTTAATATTTTTTAATATTGTATTTTAAAAATGCTATTGAACTTATCTTTTTAATGTTACATGTATTTTAGGAAACTATTGAACAAAGTTCTGAAACTCAAGAGGGCAACAAGGATACGTGCAGGGACATTCTTGGGAAAGTGTTTAATGTCCCTGAGTATTCCGGTCGAGTGAGGGGGAAAGGATTTGGCGTAACTCCCAAAAGCTTTTTTCCTCAAGAGAAGCGCCAAAAACCTTCCAACGAGGAAGTATTAGAGAAGCTCAGAATCTTATCGGAGCAAGTGGCACTCTTGGTGAATACGAATAAAGACAAGCAACTTCCGGTTCAGCTCCAACCTGAAATACAAATGGAGAGTGAAACCGGGAGTTGCAACGTCGGTTTGAAGAGTATTCCCGAGGTAATTAATTACTTACTACTTACTTGCTTATGTAATTACTTATGTATTAAACAAACTTATATATTAACTGTACTTATGTTTTAACTATTGATGTAGGGTGTCACTACATGTGTCCTATACTTGTCCTCGCCGACTCAACGGAAGGTGGGAAAAGGAATATTGCACAATACTTCGGGAGAAGTATTGCACAATATTCCGATCCCCGCGGGCCATGTCAAAGTATCGCCTACGGTTGCTTTCGAACCAACTGCACCGTTGCCCATACCGGACAACGATGGAGATATGAAGTTCTTAAGCGACGCTATTGGCAGTTACGTGGCATGGCCCACACACCTTGTTGCCCTCGAAAAAAAGATTCCCAAGGACAAATCAGTTACATCTCCCGAAAAGGTTTGTCACATTTATTGCCTAAGGTTTTTTATTTTTTCAGATTCAATAAACTAACATTTTACCTCATTTTTGTAGGTCCAAATAAATAAACCACCCCTACAGCCAAAAAAAGGCAGCAGACCTCAAAAATTGGAGGTTAATAGGGCTGCCAAACTACAAAGGCTGGAGGGTAATAAAGCTGCAAAACTTGCAGCAACAAAAAATCTGGATCGGGGAAAATCGGTCGCTGCTGCTGCTGCTCCTAATAAAAGTCAGCCACGCCTTGGTAAATACGGGGCGTGTCTTGACATCCAAATAAAAAGGAACATGGGCAGCAGCAACGATTCGCCCATTGTACAAATGAATCAAGACATCTTTGGAGATGAGTATATTGAATACCTCGAAAAGGAGCAAATGTACGATCTTCTCGAACATAAGGAGCTGAGTGTTACTGTAATCAGCTTGTACATAAGGTAAAAAATACTTTTAATTGCATTTATTTGTAATTAATTAAATGTATTGGTAATTAATCTAGTTTAAAATTTTCATTGAAGGTTTTTGTACGAGAAGGTCGTGTGCACGAGGAAACTGTCAAATAAATACTCATTCTTGTCTCCGCATAAGATGTCGATGTTCAAACTCGATCCAGACAATGTAAAACACTACATTGTAGATATGTTTTTAAGAAATAAAGAAAGTGATAAATTGTTCTTGGCACCATATAATTCAGGGTACGTAATTTTATCTTTTTTAATTGATGAGAATTTAATTTATTAGTTGTCTATAAACAAAATTGCTTAACCAATTTTTTGTTGTTGTAGGGCACATTGGGTGCTATTTGCAATCAATGCGGTCTCTGAAGTGATATACTATTTGGATCCCGTGCACGGCGATTACACCAATCACCCCGGAATAAAGAATATGCTCGACACGTAAGTAATATTCATTTATTTCTTACATATATATATTTATATATATATATATATAAATATATATATGTAAGAAATAAATGAATATTACTTACGTGTCGAGCATATTCTTTATTCCGGGGTGATTGGTGTAATCGCCGTGCACGGGATCCAAATAGTATATCACTTCAGAGACCGCATTGATTGCAAATAGCACCCAATGTGCCCTACAACAACAAAAAATTGGTTAAGCAATTTTGTTTATAGACAACTAATAAATTAAATTCTCATCAATTAAAAAAGATAAAATTACGTACCCTGAATTATATGGTGCCAAGAACAATTTATCACTTTCTTTATTTCTTAAAAACATATCTACAATGTAGTGTTTTACATTGTCTGGATCGAGTTTGAACATCGACATCTTATGCGGAGACAAGAATGAGTATTTATTTGACAGTTTCCTCGTGCACACGACCTTCTCGTACAAAAACCTTCAATGAAAATTTTAAACTAGATTAATTACCAATACATTTAATTAATTACAAATAAATGCAATTAAAAGTATTTTTTACCTTATGTACAAGCTGATTACAGTAACACTCAGCTCCTTATGTTCGAGAAGATCGTACATTTGCTCCTTTTCGAGGTACTCAATATACTCATCTCCAAAGATGTCTTGATTCATTTGTACAATGGGCGAATCGTTGCTGCTGCCCATGTTCCTTTTTATTTGGATGTCAAGACACGCCCCGTATTTACCAAGGCGTGGCTGACTTTTATTAGGAGCAGCAGCAGCAGCGACCGATTTTCCCCGATCCAGATTTTTTGTTGCTGCAAGTTTTGCAGCTTTATTACCCTCCAGCCTTTGTAGTTTGGCAGCCCTATTAACCTCCAATTTTTGAGGTCTGCTGCCTTTTTTTGGCTGTAGGGGTGGTTTATTTATTTGGACCTACAAAAATGAGGTAAAATGTTAGTTTATTGAATCTGAAAAAATAAAAAACCTTAGGCAATAAATGTGACAAACCTTTTCGGGAGATGTAACTGATTTGTCCTTGGGAATCTTTTTTTCGAGGGCAACAAGGTGTGTGGGCCATGCCACGTAACTGCCAATAGCGTCGCTTAAGAACTTCATATCTCCATCGTTGTCCGGTATGGGCAACGGTGCAGTTGGTTCGAAAGCAACCGTAGGCGATACTTTGACATGGCCCGCGGGGATCGGAATATTGTGCAATACTTCTCCCGAAGTATTGTACAATATTCCTTTTCCCACCTTCCGTTGAGTCGGCGAGGACAAGTATAGGACACATGTAGTGACACCCTACATCAATAGTTAAAACATAAGTACAGTTAATATATAAGTTTGTTTAATACATAAGTAATTACATAAGCAAGTAAGTAGTAAGTAATTAATTACCTCGGGAATACTCTTCAAACCGACGTTGCAACTCCCGGTTTCACTCTCCATTTGTATTTCAGGTTGGAGCTGAACCGGAAGTTGCTTGTCTTTATTCGTATTCACCAAGAGTGCCACTTGCTCCGATAAGATTCTGAGCTTCTCTAATACTTCCTCGTTGGAAGGTTTTTGGCGCTTCTCTTGAGGAAAAAAGCTTTTGGGAGTTACGCCAAATCCTTTCCCCCTCACTCGACCGGAATACTCAGGGACATTAAACACTTTCCCAAGAATGTCCCTGCACGTATCCTTGTTGCCCTCTTGAGTTTCAGAACTTTGTTCAATAGTTTCCTAAAATACATGTAACATTAAAAAGATAAGTTCAATAGCATTTTTAAAATACAATATTAAAAAATATTAAAGTGATAATATACTTACACAAAGTTCTACAACTTTCTTGACATTTTCATTATCAACCACTCCTTCTTTGTTAACACGCGCTTCCTTCCATAAGATATGACGACCCAAGGGTTGATCGGCTTGGGTGTCTTTTCTCTATTCGTTAAAATCATAAACAAAATAATACAAATTAGTTACACACTATAGTTTATAATACAAATTACTTCATTATATAAAAGTGATGTTTAATTACTTACAATTTGTTGTTCAAGGCGTGCATATCCCATACGTGATTTCTTGTATGGGTGTTTTGGGTTGCTTGCCCGTTCGCGATTTGCCTTACTAATATTCTATATAAAAAAAAAATAGCAATTGTGTAAAAATTTAAAATACGCTACGAATATGAATAATAAAACACAAATGCTAATAAATTAATAACTTACGACAAACGCCGGGTCAGAACGTTTGGAAACAAATGCACTCCATTCATCCTTTGATATATAATGTTGATATATCTTTGGAGGTTCAGCATTTGTGTTTCCTTCTCTATCTTTTAGATAGAAATTTGAGAGATGGGATCTAAATCCACGATGGATTTTCCCAGCAACTCTCAAAACATATGACTTTCGTTCCTCATCAAGAACAAAAGTGGTCTGCAATGAAAACAATTATAAGTAATGTATTTTACAGAAAAAAAATTATAAATGACAAAAGAGTAGATCAAAATATTTACTTGAATGTCATTCCAGATGATATCTTTGGCATCCTTCAACGCCTTATCTCTCCAGTTGTCTATTGTTATTGGGACATTTTGACGAACAACAGCCCCAATGTAGCTTACAAACATGGAGCTGTTGGGGTCAACTGGCTGACCACTCTCGTTCCAGCCAACCTAATAAACTCATATAGTAAGTACATGCCCTAAACCCTAAAAAAAGATAAAAAAACACACAGCAAACAGAGTATATATAGTATACCTCAAATTTAATGCCATTACTCCTTGCTTTAATGACTTTCTGCATGATAGTTGCACCACGTTTGACTTCTTTTTCGTAAGTCTTAGAGGTGCCAACTTCTTCATTTTGAACTTCTAAATCTTTGTTTGTATCCATTTAACTACAACAAGTTCAACATGCACTTTAGTATAACATCAACAAGCTCAACATGGATCATGCATTATTATAAACAAACTCAACATGTATCAGTATATCTTAAAAAAGCTCAACATGCATTCTAATGATTACAAAAATTTAATAACATCAATACCTGAATAATGATGGTTCGAAGAAAGACGAAATGCAAAGAAAAGAGGGTTTGCAGAAAGTTCACAGAAATATGGTTCACAGAAATACGGTTTGAAGAAATACGTAATGAGGGTTACGTATTTCAATGAAAATATATTGTGTGAAATGGGAGAGATGATCTTGGATGGAAATAAGGTTCGAAATGAAGGAGATGATCGTGGAAATAAGGTTCGTAAAGGACGGGATGATAGGGTTTGCAAAAGAAGAGAAGAAATGAAGGTTGAGATGAAGGTTACGTAATGAAGAGGAAACTGAAGAGGTAACTGTTATATATACGTAACACTTTTACAGCGCTTTTTATAAGCCTTTTTACAGCGCTTTTTTTGTAAAGCGCTCTAAAAGGCTTCTTTAGTTAAATTCTTAAAAGGCTCTTTTACAGCGCTTTTGACAAATAAGCGCTGTAAAAGACCTCCGTTTTTATAGAGTAATTGATTGTAAATCTATTATAATATTATTAAGTTGTTAGATGTGTTTAATATTTTAAAAATAGCTCTCTTTGTCAGACCTAAGTTAAATTTGTTGAATGTTTGGTGATATGATTTAGACTTTATTTTAAGGAGTAAAACTAGTAATTTTTGGTTTGAAAGAACTAGTTGAAATTGACAACATACTTCGAATGTGTTTAATTTATCAAAACTAAATGAACTACGTTATTATTTGCAAAATCTATTTGTTATGTTATGTTTTATATGTAAATTATAGTGAGTAACTCTATGATTTTTTATTTCATAATGGAATGATAAATGTGATATTTTATTTCATAATTGAATGATAAATGTTGTGTTTAATTGATTTATTTTGTCATGTTATTCTACCATGCTATGTTAGTTGATTTTTTACATGTTGTGCTTAATTTGAGATTGAATGTCTTAAGTATGTAGACTAAGTTTGAATCTTGAGGGTGGTAAGTTAGATATTAGTTCACTCACTGCAAATTTCGAGGATGAAATCACTACGCGAAAAAACGGCTTTTACAGCGCTTTTTTTAAGCCATTTACAGCGCTTTTTCAAAAAAATAAGCGCTGTGGAAACGAGCGCTGTAAATGATACAACAGCGCTTTTATAAAAGCGCTATAAAACATGTAAATACAACGCGCGCTTGTTATGCACATTTTACAGCGCTTCTTCACAAAAAGCGCTGTAATATGCACCCCGTCATATGAGTTATGGGTGTGCATATTACAGCGCTTTTGTGAGAAAGCGCTGTAATATGCCCACTCGTATATGAGTTATGGGTGTGCATTTTAGAGCGCTTTTTTGAGAAAGCGCTGTAAAATGCACACCCGTAACTCATATAATGGGGTGCACATTACAGCGCTTTTTGTGAAGAAGCGCTGTAAAATGTGCATAACAAGCGCGCGTTGTATTTACATGTTTTATAGCGCTTTTTTAAAAGCGCTGTTGTATCATTTACAGCGCTCGTTTCCACAGCGCTTATTTTTTTGAAAAAGCGCTGTAAATGGCTTAAAAAAAGCGCTGTAAAATGCGTTTTTTCGCGTAGTGAACGTCATATGATCGGAAAACATCTCACTCAGTTGTTGCTAGAAAATTAAAATTTCTTTCATTAATTTAAATATAACAAGTGTTGGAATTAAATGAATCTTTCATGGATAACATTGTCAAGATGTAAGACAAGATGCAGTCAGGCAATTTACTAATGTAATTCATTTTGGATTTGAAATTAGTGTTTAGGGTCCTGAAATAAATATGCACAGACTTCGCTAAACCTAAACCTGAGTATAGTTTTAGAAAATATTGGAAAAGGCTAATGTGAACTAACTCAAACTCACCCAAGATTACAAGTAAATGCCGCTACTCTGTTCTGCTCCTAACAACCCGATAAATATATTATATTTATATCACTCACTTTTACTCTATTTATACACAAAATCAAAACATAAAACTCAAAGAGTGAATCTCCATTCAAATATACTAACATAGTTAGACGCCTAAAAAGCACTATCACGCCTAATCCTTTCTTAAACAGCCTAAACAACTTTTACCAGATTGACCTTTCTAATTGTATTGTTACATTTTCTCTTGTACCTTCACATTCTGCAAACCTAATATGCTATATATGCTAGGTCCCACTCTTCCTTAATTTTTTTATTTTTACATCTTACAATTTTTTGTTTTACATGCATTCTTCATCTTTCATTGATTTTTTTCTATTTTTTGCTAATGTTTCACTAGGAGCAACACTCTAAAAAATTGATTGCTAGAGCCTAGAAGATTAGAGGAGAAACAAGTTAATGGCGATTGACCAATTGAACAAGTTATTGAAGCAAGTTGATCCTATACCTAAGCAGTCATATGAGTTAAAGGATTAATTTACTTCCAAGTTTTAAATCTTATTTAGCATCAATATGGGATATCAGATGACAAAACTAATTAAAAAAATCATTATAATGCTTTGCAGCGAATGCAGAATTTTAGTGTCTTATGGGAAATGTAATTGGTGAGATGGAGCTTTAATTATACTAATTAATGTTTATGTTTATGAAGGATATTCTGAAGACTTGATATATTTTTAATTGCAGATAAGATATAATGCTAACGAAGTATTTTAAAATATAGAGTTAATAATAACTTTGTCATGGAGATTAGAGAGATTTTTGTTGACTCTAAAAAAAACAAAATAATGGGCAGAAACAAGACCGCAAAACAACAAGCAGAGCAAAGCTGCACAACACAACAAGCAAAATGCACAAAGTAGAACCATAGAACTCAACAATTAAAAAAGGATAACATTCATGCTGAGAAGTTTTTCTATTCCTGACAATTGTGTCTCAAACCATGATCGACATCAGCAACTATTGAGAACAAGTCATGATCTAGAAATATTAAAATTAACTATATGTTGTAGTCTATTGATCAAGATCATCTTTCAGGATCATAATTTTTCAATTCATGAATATGAAAAGTAGGAAATAAATTATTTTAATAACCCAACTTTCATCAACACTTATTTTATAAAAGAATCAACAAAAAGAAATTGCAAACAACACCAACCTTGAAAAGTACAAATGTACTGCAAAGAACCTATTCCTAACTCATAGCAGAACAAACCAATGCTACTGATTACACAATTGCTAATAAAAAAAAAATCAACAAGCATGAATACAAATACAGATAAAAAACTCAGCACGCATGAATACAAAGTTTAAGCAATTATCAATTTATAACTTTAAAAATACAAAGAAAAACAAAAGCTAAATTACACAAAACTTCAAAAAAATACAGCAAAATAATCAAAAGCAGGGTACTAATCATGGTAGAAATAAAATGCATGAACTCCAATTTTCAACACGTAACTAGTTTTTCATTTCAAAAGTTTGGGATGGAAAAGCATGAACTCGGCTCAAAAGGGTATCGGACAAGCAAAATCATCAAGATGAACCAAAATGGTGAAACAACGAAAACAAAGGTGGATGAATACCTGAGAGGAAACAGTGGAAGATGGAGGGCGACACAGGGCGTAGACTCACGAAGAGAGAAGACGGACTGCGATGAATTGTTGTGCGAATAGAGAAGACAGAGGGCGATGAATTGTTGCGCGAAGAGAGAAGAGATGGTGGCGGCCATAAGCTTCATCTAACGACCTTATGATTACATAAGTTATTTGCAGCGGCAACCACCATAAGCTTCATTTCAATTTTAGGGTTCTACAACACTGATTCTGATTCTGATTTTAGGGTTTTGGGATTTTGAAGTTTTTGTAGAATTAAAATTAAAAATTAAATTATGGTTACAGTGCACCTATATTTTTTAAAATCAGTTCAGTTAAAAAAATTGATTTTAAAATAAAGTTTGATTTTTAATTTTTTTAAATTGGTTTAATTTAAAAACAGTTTGGTTCGATTCAGTTCTCTAAATCCGTTCAGATTTTGGATTTTTTTGTCCACCCCTACATCTTAACATACTGATGCATCTATTCATATGCCTAATGTTTCCAATTTTGTGGATATTTATCATGACACTATTTTGCTCCTATTACTACTTCTAGTTCTATTCCCGATAACAATTCTGCTATTAATTATGCCATTATTCATAAATATTTTTGTTGATCATATGCATCATGCCTCTAATAATATTGTTCCTGATAATTTGAATTATGTTTATGGCAGTAATAATGACAATACACCTTTATCTTCTCCTTCTCCTATTGATGGTAATTTTTGTGATCATGTTGCTCATAATAATTATGATGTGCATTCTGATGTTGAGGATGAAAATGCCACTCAATTTGCCCTTAGAAAGTCTACTAGAATAACCAAACCTCCAAGATATTTGAATGATGGTTTAAATATGTTTTTGATTCTTGTAAATATATCAGTTTTTAGTTTTAGTCCCTGTAAAAATTTTTTATTTTTTTGATTTACATCTTTGTAAGATAAAAAATTGTTTTTGGTCATTAATGTTAAGTGGACGTTACAAAAATATTAATCGACAAAGAAAACGATTTTTGGTCCTTGTAAATATAACAATGTTCAGTTTTAGTCCCTATAATTTTTTTTTGTTTGGACTTCATCATATTCATCACCATTAATCACAAATCCAGAAAGTGATTTTCATCGTCTTCATCAACCCAACAATCCATATATCACCTAACCCAATTTTTTCTATCAATAACTCTACCTCCAACCTCATCTTTTCCCTCTATCATCTCAAAAAAAAATTCAACCTCATATTTGAAAATTAACTATTTACAAGATTAACAAAATAAAAATTAATCCGTAAAGGCTTAAAAATGATTTTTTTTTTTATATTACCCAATTGTTCAAACGTCTTTTGTTGATTCGTATTTGAAGGTTTTGAGGGGTTTAGGGGATGCACATAAGGTGTTTGATGAAATGGCTGACATAAATGTTGCTTATTTTACTGTTTTGGTTTATGGGTATTTGAAAGTTGGTAATGTTAGGAGTGGTTTGAAGGTGTTTGATGAAATTTTTGAACGGGATGTTCCGGCTTGGAACGCAATGATTAATCCTCATCTTTGAAAATTAACTATTTAAGGGGTTAACAAAATAGAAAATTAACCCGTAAAGACTTAAAAATTATAATTGTTTATTTATTTATATTATTCAGTTGTTCAAACGTCTCTTGTCGATTTGTATTCAAAGGTTTTGAAGGGGTTAAGAGTTGGTGGTGTTGTGAGTGGTTTGAAGGTGTTTGATGAAATGGTTGAATGGGATGCTTTGGTTTGGAACGCGGTGATTAATCTTTATCTTTGAAAATTAACTATTTAAAGGATTAACAAAATAGAAAACTAACCCATAAAGGCTTAAAAATTATTATTATTATTGTTATTATTATTATTATTATTATTATTATTATTATTATTATTATTATTATTATTATTATTATTATTATTATTATTATTATTATTATTATTATT
>NC_021162.2:30925734-30980025 GCF_000331145.2 Cicer arietinum | reverse complement strand
GTTGTTGTTGTTGTTGTTGTTGTTGTTGTTGTTATTATTATTATTATTATTATTATTATTATTATTATTTTGAGATAATAAAGGGAAACGATGAGGTTGGAGGTAGAGTTATTGACAGAAAAAACTTGGTTAGGTGAGGTATGAATAATGAAGGGATAGAGATTGAGTTGAGTGAGGGAAAATATAGATTGTTGGGTTGATAAAGATGATGAAACTCACTTTCTGGATTTGTGATTGATGGTGAATACGATGAAATTCAAACAAAATTTTATAGGGACTAAAACTAAAGTGTTATATTTGCAGGGACAAAAAACATATTCCCTTTGTCAACTCACGTTTTTGTAACGCCCACTTGATGTTAAGGATCAAAAATAAAGTTTTTTGATATTGCAAGGATGAAATCCAAACAAAAAATTTTACATGGACTAAAACTGAAAACTATTATATTTACAGGGACCAAAAACATATTTAAACCTTGAATGATTAGTATGTCAACATTGTCAATTTATTTTATTCTACTGTTTTCCAAAAATTCAAGTTCACCTTACTCTATACTTAATCATCTTTCTTACGATTTTGTTTCCCCTTCCCATAAAAATTATGTCATTGCTCTTTCTTCATTGCCTGAACCATATACTTATAAACAAACAATTAAATATGAGAGTTGGAGAATTGCAATGGATAATAGAATTCAAGCACTCCAATTAAATCATACTTGAGAACTTTTCGAGTTACCTCTGGAAAAAGGTTTAATTGGATGCAAATGGATTTCCAAAATAAATACAACGTGAATGGTAGTCTCGAACAACATAAATGTCGCTTTGTTGCCAAGGGTTACACCCAACAAGAAAAGGTTGATTTTTTAGAAACATTCTCCCTTATCGTTAAAATGACTATTACGCGTCTTGTATTAGCTGTTATTGCTGCCAAAAATTGGCACTTACACCAATTAGACGTTAATAACGCATTTTTACACGGTGATCTTAAGGAGCTTCCTCCTGGGTTCCACACTAAAAATACCAACTTAGTTTGCAAATTAAAGAAATCTATATATGGGCTTAGACAAACTAGTAGGAATTGAAATCAAAAACTCACTTCTGCATTAACCACTCTAGGTTATGTCCAATCTTCCTCTAACTATTCTCTCTTTATTAAATTTTCTAATGCTCATCTTACTATTTTACTTGTTTATGTCATCTTTTGCTGATGACATAGTCTTCGCAAGTGATGAGATTGAGGAGATCAACCATATCAAGCACTTTCTAAAAATTCTTTCAAAATCAAAGACTTAGGCTTTCTATAAAAATAAAATTGGGACTTGAAGTGGCGCGATCAACAAAAAGGATTTCTCTCAATCAACGCAAATATGCTTTGGAACTCATTGATGACGAGGGACTTTTTCAAAGAAAACCTGTTTCCACTAATGCAACCAAATATCAAGCTTTCTACAACTGATGGCCAACCTTTTCATGATCAAAAACTCATCAGAAGACTTATTGGACGTCTGATTTATCTTGCCTATACTTGCTCAGATTTGTCATTCGTTGTCAACAAACTTAGCCAATTTGTTTCAGCACCCATGGTTACACATTATCAAGCTAGCATACACATTGTTCACTATCTTAAAGGTTGCCCTGAAAATGGCATTTTCTTCTCCTCCACATCTTCCCTTAATTTGTCTGCTTTCAACGATAGTGATTGAACTTCTTGCCTAGATTGTCGCAGGTTTATTACTGGTTTCAACATATTTTTGGGCTCTTCTCTAATCTCATGAAAAACCAAGAAGCAAATTGTTGTTTCTCGCTCATCTTCCAAGGAAAAATATATCGCGCCTTAGCTAACACAACTTGTGAAGTACAATGGCTTTTATACCTTCTCAAAGACCTACATCTACCCATGACCAAACCAGTACCAATTTACTGTGATAACATATCCGCCATAAAGATAACACAAAACCCAACCATCCATGAATGCACAAAGCATATAGAATTTTCATTCAATAATAAAAACCATGCAATTCATTTACTTTTTTTTATATCATTTACTTTTTATGTATTACAATACAAACATAATTTTGAAGAGTTCTCTAATTAGAAGATAAAGAAATAGATATATGTAAAGATGTGAACCGGTGGGTGAGAGAGTGGTGGGTAGGTAGAGTAGTTATTGTGTATTAAGGATAAAAAAATAATAAAAATAAAATAAGAAGGTTATAAATGGAAAAAAATATATATAAAAAGGTATAAGCTCAAACTCTACTTAAAATAGCGTCTCAAACTATAAACGGATGAGAAAAACTTGTTTACCAAACACATCTCTTTTAATCCAATAAATTTATAAGTTAATTTAATAAATTATACACTAACTTATTGAGAGTACCAAAAATTGCCTTAATTGATACATTTGATATTATAACATTTGATATTATAGTTGCGGGTGATTGGAATCTATTTGAAATCTGCAAGCACAACCCAAAATTAAGAATTAATAGGGTGCATGTGTGATTTGTCGTGGGTGCCTTCAAACACGCAGTAGATTCCAGCAGCGCGGTGTTGCGGGTCCAATAGATTGTGTTCTATGTGCAGGTCATGTCGAAGAACGCAAGCACTTATTTTTCCAGTGTCCTACTTCTACTCGAATTTGGCAGAAAACTAATGTTGGAGTCGATGTCATGATTGCTCCAAGGTTTCGCATGGTTGATTTTTTTTTCTAAAATCAAACTATATCTATTTTAAAATTATTATATAGATTAATATTTATAATTAAATTTATTTTTTAGTTTAAAATCAATTATAAAATCAGTTGTAAAATTAGTTATGGTTAAATAATCAATTTTTAATCATGTTGGTTTCGACAAATTTAATTTTATTAGTTTTTTTAAAATCAGTTAAAATTCGGTTATGTTTTAATTGATTTGTGTAATTTTAATTTATTTGAAAATTTGACATTATATATGGAAAATGTAATATAACTTGTTAATTTCAAGAATTTGATGCATTATAAAATTATTATAACAAAACTACGAGCAAGCTTGCATTATGCTTAAATCGATTTTTATTTTATTATGTTAATGAGAGAAAGTGAACATCTTGCTAATTCAAAAGGAATTAGGATTCCAAAAAAAAAATTAAGGTTCAAATCCAAAAATAAATAATGAGTGAATAATAATCAGATGAAATCCAAATCCAATAATTGGATATCCAACCAGTTGGTAAATGAGTTGGATTATAACTATATTATTTTAATCAGATATTTAAAATGAATTTAGATCTGATTATAGATTTGAGCCTCATAACCAAATTTTTTGCACAACCCTAACGACGCAGTAGCAAAGCAATTTTTTCACTTTTATAGTTTGAAGCATTTGGAAGCAACACAACAACAATAATATGTGAGAATCACGTAAATGAAACAACCGAAACTGATTGCTTGAGCTTACAAGCTACAGAATGACTGTTGATGTCCCACATCAACTCAGTCACTGGTCGCTCATTCTTGCACTGCTTGAATATGTGTTCAGATGAGTACAGTTCTTTTGTTTTACCAAAAATATTGTGGTTTTCTCTTTTATATTCTGCTGAGGTTGGTGAAGCTGCAAGTCTCCTCTTCACTTTAGATTAAGTCCATGAACTTCAGTTAGGTCTTGTTGATTTCGAGCTCGATTTTAAGAATGTTGTTGACGATGTCACCGAATTTAGTGTGATTATTGATGATTATATACGTCTTTTTTCACTTTATTATATAAACTCTCATGTTAAATTTATTATGAGACAAATTAACGAGGCAGCTTAAAATTTTGCTCGGATGATTACATTTTCTGCTAGTTTCCACATCTTTATTGACGTCCATTGTATCAAAGAGCTCTTAAATTTAACTTTAGTTTTAAAGTAGCTTTCAAGAAAAAAGTAAGTCAGACAAACACGACTTTAAAAAAAATCTCATTCTATCTCCGTAAAAAAAAGCTATATAAATGCGTCCAAAAAAAAAAGAGCCATGTATCTCTAAAAAATGTGAACAAAATCATAAGTAGCAACAGAGGAATATATATATTCTAAAGAGTTATTATAATTTAAAAACAAAAGAATATAATAAATTCAATAAATAGAAAGGGAAGATAATAGAGAGGAAGATATTACAAAATCTCTCTCTCTCTCTCTCTCTCTCTCTCTCTCTCTCTCTATATATATATATATATATATATATATATATATATATATATATATATACACTCTTCAAAATAAGGACTAAAAGTGAATGAATTTTTGTTTGAGACTAAAAAGTTGAAAAGTTACTTAGAGGAATTCAAATTTATTTTATCATTTTTTTAATTATTAAAATTACACTTTTTTATGAATTTAATATATATATATATATATATATATATATATATATATATATATATATATATATATTCTGTATAATAATAATAATCCAAAAAATAAAAATAAACTTAATAATATAATTGTTATAATTTTAATAATGATATACTTATAAATAATTAAACAAAACAATATATTATATTGTCTCTCAAAAATAATTATGCTGAATTTTTTATCTTTTTCAATTATAATAAATATAATCACACAAAAAATAAACAATACTATTCTATGGACTTCAATCGTGAAAAGAAATAAAAAGTAAAAAGTGCAGTCATTTTAAGTAACATTTTAAATTTGTAAGTTTTCTAAATGATAAATTATTGAATTGACATATTAGTAGTGTCTTCCATGACACTAACCGGATTGTAGACAATTTTTATAATACCAATTTCACACTCAGCTGTAGTTGAAACTGAGAAGCTAGAAACTGATAAGCTCCTTTTATGTGCTAAAACATTTAAAAGACAAATATTAAATTCATATGTTGCATATTCAATTTCCACTAGTACCATTGGTAAATGAAAAATATAAAGCTATTTGTAAATGTTTAATCAGGTGACAGCAATATGTGTCACTCCTTTTATGCCTGTATTACAGTTTTGTGAAGTACACATTAAATATTGAGAGACATAGACAGTGACATTATTAAATCACTTGATCTCTTATTTGACTTGAAATTGTTAGCACAACAAGCATATAGATTACACGAAGTTACAATCATTGTAACATCAATGAAAGATCTTTATTATATCAAGTTAATATGTTAACTGGGCTTTCTCAACAGAATTTCTCAGTAAGGATATTACTTGAGCTGGCTCAGGGGCTCCAAATACTGAACTTCCGGCAACAATGCAATTTGCTCCCGCTAATGCAGCCATGTCTATGGTTGAAGGCCCTAAACCACCATCAACCTGCAATCAAAATTCTATTGTCATTGGACAAGTAGTGAAGAACATTACAAAGTGTAAAATGTAAAGGACTTCAAAGTTCAAGAATCATTGAAGTTGAAAATTTCAATTATATTATGTGTTTACAACCATGAAGAAAATATGCATTTGTTTTGACATAAAAGAAGTTATTGTTGAATATAAAGAGTATTGAGAGACATATTGAATAACCTGTGTGTTTCAACTACACAACGGAATTTCTTTATATAGACAAAGAGTATTAAACAACTCTAATTTACAATAATACTAACGGGCGAGAATACTTACAGCCCATCTAATATAATATAATATTTACATTCTAATATAATATTTAACACTCCCCCTCAAGCTATAGGATATAAATCAAATGCACCTAGCTTGTTACATATATAATTAATTATAGGACTTCGCAATGCCTTTGTAAACACATCTGCTAACTGATCATTGGAATTGACAAAGCTAGTGATGATGTCACCCGATTCGATCTTTTCTCTAACAAAATGGCAGTCAATCTCAATATGCTTGGTCCTCTCATGAAAAACAGGATTCGAGGCAATGTGCAATGCAGCTTGATTATCACATATTAGTGTCATTGTGTTGGCCTCTTCAAATTGAAGTTCTTTCAATAACTGTTTCAACCAGATGAGTTCACATGTTACTAGTGCCATGGCCCTGTATTCTGCCTCAGTGCTGGATCTTGCAACAACATTTTGTATCTTACTCTTCCAAGATATTAAATTTCCTCCAACAAGTACACAATACCCGGAAGTTGATCGTCTATCTATGGGTGAGCATACCCAATCGGCATCTGAGTAGCCAATTATCTGAGTATGTCCTCTATCTTCATAAATGAGACATTTTTTCAGGTGCACTTTTGATGTATTTAAGAATCCGGATTACAGCATCCATATGTTCATGGCAAGGAATCTGACTTACCACACTGACAGCAAAGGAAATGTCAGGACGAGTAACTGTGAGATAGTTTAATTTTCCAACCAATCTCCTATATCTTCCTGAATCTGATAGAGGCTCCCCCTGATTGGGTAGGAGTTTGACATTTGGATCCATAGGAGTATCAACTGACTTGGCATTTAATAGGCCTGTTTCTTCAAGAATGTTCATAGCATATTTTCTTTGTGAAATTACAAGGCTATCCTTGGATTGAGCTACTTCAATACCCAAAAAAAAACGGAGTTTACTGAGGTCTTTAGTTTGAAATTTATTTGAGAGATGTTGTTTTAACTGGAGTATTCCTTGCTGATCACTTCCAGTTATAACAATGTCATCCACGTAAACAATAAGATAGATGCATCCTTAGGCTGAGTGATGATAAAATACAGAGTGATCGGCTTCACTACGGATCATATCAAACTCTTGAACTACCGAGCTAAATCTGTCAAACCAAGCTCTAGGAGACTGTTTAAGACTATAAAGGGACCTGTGTAGCCGACAAACCATGTTGGAAGACTCCCCCCGAGCAACAAACCCTGGTGGTTGCTCCATATAAACTTACTCTTCAAGATCACCGTGCAAAAAGGCATTTTTAATGTCAAGCTGATGGAGAGGCCAATGTCGAATTGCTGCAATGGAGAAAAACAGTCTGACAGATGCCATTTTGGCAACAGGTGAGAATGTGTCACTGTAATCCAACCCAAAAATCTGAGTATATCCCTTAGCTACCAAACGAGCCTTAAATCGATCAATCTTACCATCAGGACAAACCTTCACTGTATAAAGCCAACGACACCCAACTAACTACTTCCCACGAGGTAAAGGAACCAATTCCCAAGTACCACTGCTTTGTAGAGCACACATCTCATCAAGCATTGCTTGCCTCCATTCAGGATGGGATAATGTTTCACCTGTAGTTTTAGGAATAGAAACAGAAGACAAAGAGAACAAGCAAGTGTAATGTAAAGGAGAAAGACGATGATAACACAAATCAATATAATGAGGAGATGGATTACGGGTGGTGCGAATATCCTTACGAAGAGTAATGGGAAGGTCAGGTTCAGGTGGCAGGGCCGGATCTGAAGGTGGCGTCGGAGGAGAGTCTATAATGGGAACAGGAACAGGCACAACAGAGGATAAGCAACGACGCTGATATGTTTGTAGTGGTCGTGGAGGTTGGGGGCAGACTCGGCAGGTTCATAGGAATATGAGTGGGTGGGAGAGGGATAACTACTTGAGGAGGTTCGGGATTAATGTCCTGATAGGGCTCAGTAGCTATATGGGTAGGTTTAAAATAATGTACAGACTCGAAAAAAGGTAACATCGGCTGATGTAACGTAGCGGTGTAGTGTGGGAGAATAACAACGATAGCCCTTTTAGGACCGATGATAACCGAGAAAGACACACTTGAGTGACCGAGCTGACAATTTGTCCAAACCAGGAGATAAATTGTGGACAAAACACGTGGACCTAAAAACACGAGGTGGTATTGGGTGAAGAAAGAGAACCGAATGGGGGATATTGCCATCAAGGACAGAAGATGGCATACGATTGATAAGGTAGCACGCTGTTAAGACTGCATACCCCCAAAAACGGAATGGAACATTGCCATGGAGAAGTAAGGTTCGTGTGGTTTCAATGAGATGCCGATTTTGGGGTTCCGCTACCCCGTTTTGTTGAGGTGTATGAGGACATGATGTTTGGTCTAAAATACCGTTGGAAGGCATAAGATTTTGAAATTGATGAGACAAATATTCCTGAGCATTATCACTTCTTAAGGTACGAATGGAAACTCCAAATTGGATTTTAATTTCTTGATAAAATTGCTCAAAGATGGAAAACAATTCAGTTCTATTTTTCATTAAAAATAATCACGTACAACGAGAATAATCATCAATAAAAGTAACAAAATACTTAGATTCTAAAGTAGACACAATACGAGAGGGACCCCAAACATCAGAGTGAACTAAAGCAAAAGGAGAGGATACTCTTTTATTGACTCGATCAGGAAAATTACTACGGGTGTGTTTCCCTAACTGACACGACTCACAATGTAAAGTAGACAACTTAGAGAAACTAGGCACCAGTTTTTGTAGTTTGGTAAGACTTGGGTGTCCTAGCTGAGCATGGATAGTATGAGGGGACTCTGTGGCAGAGCACGTCTTGGAAGATGTAGAAAGGTAATAGAGGCCTTGTGACTCACATCCTACGCCAATCGTCCGTCCCGAATTCCGGTCCTGCAAGGTAACATTATCATTAGTGAAAGTAATAATACAATTATGAGACCGAGTTAATCGACTAACTGAAAGTAAATTAAAGGGGCATCCAGGTACATAGAAAACAGATGCAACTGAGATGGAAGGGAGAATGTGGACAGTGCCAATTCCTTGAGACCGGGTTTGAGTACCATTGGCAGAAGTTATATTAGGTAAAAAACCAGATGTAGAGAGTGAAGAAAAGAGACCTTTATTACCAGTAACATGATTAGACGCACCATAATCAAGAACCCAAGGGCCGCGAGAAGATGAGTGGAAGATGAGTGAGAGAGGTAAACAGATGAGTTACCAGTGTGTGCAACCAAAGTAGGAGAACTAGAGTTCGGATGACTCTGAACCCATTGGAGAAAATCTTCATAGTTTGTCGGGGAGCCTTGTGGAGATGGTGTAGTCTGAATAGTGGCAGAAGGATCAAGCTGAGTTGCATTTATCGACGGCGAACACTTACCATGCAACTTCCAACAGCGATCAATAGTGTGTCCAAGCCGATGACGATGCTTACATTTGGGACGAGGCTTAGAGTTGGATGGTCCTCCACGAGAGTAATGTTGATTATGTCCCTGAGATGCAAGGGCAGCAGTGTCACCCGAAACTGAAGTAATAGACTGCTCAACTGGATGTTTTGCTGGTACTCGAAGGAGGATCGCTGAGGTAGTAGACATATCGTGAACAGTAACAGACCCCAAAATTTGATCACGAGTTGCAGAGTACTCCTGGGGTAGGCCATAGAGTGCAAGAAGCATGAAGAAGGTGCTGCGTTGATCCAACTCCTTATTCTGTTCAGTTGGATTACTTGCAGCAGGAGTGAGAAGCTCATTAAAGTCATGAAGTGCACTACGAACGGTGCCAAGATATGCAGAAATAGAGCCATCGAGTGACTTCGGAGTAATGATATTCAACAAGCGGTGACAAACTCCATAGAGACGTTGTGTGTCGTTAGTATAGAGTGCCTTTGCTTGACTCCAAACCGATTCACACGTGAGATGCGGACGGAAAATCGGTTTAACATCTGGATGAAGTGTAGACTTAATGACACTACACAATTGAGCATCAATCTGACTCCATTTGGATGTTTCAGTCACACTCACCTTTTTAGGGTTTTGGGTGAGATGATCCTCGTAACCTTGACCACGTAGCCATAGTCTGATGTCGGCAGCCCAACTATCATAATTTGATCCATTCAATTTTTCAACAGAGAGAGGAGAAGTGATGTAGTTGGTGAAGATGCTCTTTGTTTCAGACTGGGATGCCATGGTCAACACAGATTGTCAGAAAACGCGTCGGAACCGGGAAAACAGGGGCTGTTTGAACTGGAACTCGTATATTCGTAACTCGAAACAGAAAACTAAGGGCAGATATGGAAGCAGGGGGCCGAGGCGAGTGCGGTGGAAGAAACGGCACAGTGAACGGCTGTCGGACGCGCGGTGGCAGTGTGCGGCGCGTGGATCTCACGTGCGTGAGGGCAGGCAGCGCGTGAGTGGGTTGCTGATGACGCGGCGGAAGGGTTTGGCCAATCTGGGGTGTACGACGCTGCTGGAGTGGTCGTTCGTTGAAAAAACTCGTCAGAAACAGCGACGGCAGTGCCAATAGAGCGTGAACGGCTGAACAAAAATTGAGGAATCAGCGTATCAACGGCAGAGAGGGGAAACCGGAGTTGAAACAAACATGGTTTGCCGAAATAAAAAATATTCACCGGAGACAGTGGGTCGAACGGGTAGTTGACGATTAGGGTTGTCTCTCAGTTGGCTCTAGATACCATGTTGAATATAAAGAGTATTGAGAGACATATTGAATAACCCGTGTGTTTTAACTACACAACGGAATTTCTTTATATAGACAAAGGGTATTAAACAACCCTAATTTACAGTAATACTAACGGGCCAGAATACTTACAGCCCATCTAATATAATATAATATTTACATTCTAATATAATATTTAACAGTTACAAACAAGAAAATCGAAAGACATACCTCTATGTCAAGTGCTGGATACTTCTTCCTCAGTATCCGTACCTGGTTTGAAAAAGAGGGGGAAATTAACCAAAATATAAGTAAAGATATCATACACAAGTTATCTGCTAGAATTGTCAAATAGCAGCAATACAAAGCTATTGCATAGCGGAATTTTAATAAAATGTTATTATATAGATCTATAGCATAGCCAAATTTTAATAAAATTTTAGTAGAAAGTGTCATCAAATAGTGGTTATAGTTTATAGCAGCTATAGCAGTGTAGTGTGCTGGAATTTGAACAAACCGCTATTTTTCACGATTTGCGATCTACAACATTGTTGTCAGCCAAAAGATATAAAAATTAAGAATAAGCAATTAATAATACCTTGTCCATCGTCTCTGGCATAAACTTTTGTCCTCCGAATCCAGGTTCTACAGTCATCACAAGAACCATTTCCACAGGAGTTTCAGCTTCAACCTGTGAAAAAAACTAAACTAAGATTATAACAACACACACAAAGAAAGACCCTCTTAAGACTAAGATCTATGAGTGAAATACTGTTCTCAAGTTCACGAAGAAAATACTCAAGATACTTAGTCACATAAGATTAATGATGATAACATGACCCAGCTATGTTGATATGACCAAATGATTACGAGAGAAGTTAAAAATGCATACCAGCGGATAAACCGCTTCTACAGATGTCCCAGGTTTTATCGCTACGCCGGGCCTCATGCCGAGTGACTTAATGTTTTCAATAAGTTCTTTCCAGTTGTCTGCCGACAAAAACCACTTCTAAGAAAGCAGGACAAGAAATAATATATAAAAGGTGGGCAGAAGAAAACAGCATATGAGAAGACGGACAAGAGGAAGAAAGTATCGAGCATGGTTATGAGTATGTTACGAGATACATGTCAGTCGTATGTCGAATACAAATCTTTAGCATGAATCTATTTGGAGAAGAATCCCATCATAAACCCCAATAATAAAGATGATCCTGATTCATTCTAATGAACCGATACCAAAATTTAGTGTAGTCACCACTTTTTTTTGCCAACTTCATATAGTCAGACATTTTTCTTGTCATTTCATTGCTGACTTGAATTTTTAATTATTGAGGCACGTCAAGGTTGTTAGGGGCACGCGACAAAAGGAAATACATAATTAATTAACTTGCTTTCTTGTCATTTCATTGCTAACTTGAATCTTTAACTTGCTTTCTTTTTTGGTTTATATAATTAATAATAATTGCTATTGTGATTTAAAAAAGGAAATATACTATGCTATAAATTATAATGAAAGGAAATATATAATACTATATTATTCTTTAATCAATAATATAAAATGATTTTTTTTGTAAAAAAAAGTATAAAATGATTTGTTTATTTTTTAAAAAACAAAAAAAAATTGTTTATTGCTTTTAGATGCTGGAAGCATGGGATTTTTGTATAGATGGTGGTGAAATTTTTAGTTTGATGTCTTTTTAAACCTCTTTTAGTTTTATTTTATGTTTAAATTAATAAATTTTTAAATTAAGGTCATATTTTTTAATTATGCAATAACTTTGTTTCTTTTGTGGGATCTTAAGATCCATGTTACAATCCCAGAATTTACGATTTTGCTATACCCCAACAATCTTAGGTGGGATCTTGAGTTTGACAACCATGAGGCACGTATATGATATATAATAAGCTTATAATTTTGTTATTTCACTTGCTTTTACTGAAATTAAAAATACCCTATTTTCATTAGTCAAGTATCTTACTATTAGATTAATAAGAAGATTCAATTCACGATTCGAAAAAATGGTTCTCTGATTCACTATTTGAATCTTGATTTGAAAACCACGGTATCAATACCAACCTTTTGATGTCTCTATATGAAATGTAAAACCAGAAGCACCAGCTTTTCCGAAAGGTTCAACATAATCAAGAGGATTTGTAACCATCAGATGACAGTCCAAATACGCCCTGCAAAGGTTAATCACTATTGACTCAAATTCACCATATATCATGCCAATAGGAACAAAAAATATTATGCACAAAAGCATTTAAATCAGTGAAGAAGGAAGATTGTTACTTTGTGTGCTTTCTCAAACTTTCAATGACTGGAGCGCCCATAGTTAAATTACTGACAAAGTGCCTGCACAAAAATAGATGAAAAATGGGGAAGGAAAGGAAACTTTTTCAACAATTTAATCGTCAACACAAGCAATGAAATAGAGTGTGGTAGTGTTTAATAATAAATAAATAAAAATTAGCACCACAAAGTGGCTCCAGATCATCCATAGCAGCCAACTCATGTTCATGAACAAAACTTCCTTTCCATCATTATGAAGTTAAATGAATACTGAGCAAAACTAGCACCTACACAAAAGCTTTACTTTTTGATTTGATGCTTCAAAACATTGCAAACAGAAGCTTGAAAGGTAAATAGAGCCACTGGAGTTTTTTTTTTTATTTCCATCAATTAGAAGATCATTCAGCATGATATGTATTCCCTCTGGACTCAATTATAAGCAAAAAAAAAAATGCTTAAACTTGTTGGACTTAAATATAAGCAAGAGTCAACTAATCTACAAATATTGAATACTATTATTTCAAAAATACCCTTAAACTAATCTAATAATGTTGTGACGAGATAATCATAATAATTAGGCGTAGGTTAGTAAATGTATTCATTTTTGCATGAAATCATGAAAACTAAATGCATTTAACTATCATCGTTATTAAGTGTTGAAATAGTTATTTTTTTATAATTGAGTCCTTAGTCCAGAGTAGTACTTAGTTTAATGTCCAAACTGCAGTCCTATTCCATATCGCTTTCATAATAAAGATATCTTGCCTAATTTCAATACAGTGCAAGATAATGATCTGTTTCAAAACAGATGTGAATTGAATGCCAGGTTGCAAACAATAATTCAATCAGAAATCTGCCACAGTTAAATAAACTAGAGATTGAGGATAAAGAGTGAAGGCCTCTGCCACAAGCTCACATTACAAATGCTAAAAACAATACTATGTTAGAGGCATGTATGCAATAGAGGGATGAATGTGGTATCAATCAAAACACATAACTAGGCAAACAAAATACAATTCATAATTTATAAAAAAAGAGATAAGGAGAAAACATTCAGTCGGAGCCTGAAGAGTGCAAGTCATCTTATTGAAGATAAAATCAAAATTTACTATGATGGTTTATAAATATATGATTTAGTATGACAGTGCATATGATAGAACTCAGAATTTTAATGGAAGAAAATGGTATATTATTTCTTAAAATTACAATGACAAGATCAGGAGAAGATGCAAAAAGAAAAACTAAACCAGAGGTTTAACTTCTAAGAACTCCTAAACCAGAGCAAAATTGCTCCTAACCAGAGAGTTATTAACTAGCTTTTATTCCCTCCATTCATCCTTCTTGAAACTGAATGCCTTTCCCACTTCCCCTTCCTTCATTCCTTTAATGGATAATCAATAGAATAAGAGACATTATTAACTAGTTTTTATTTCCTCTATTCATCCTTCTAGAAACTAAATGTGTGTGAGGTGTGTGACTTGGGTGAGTGGGGCCCACTCTTCGGGCCCTGATTCCTCTTAATTTGCATTGTTCTATCAGCATATCAACCAAAGCTGTGAAAATAAAAACTCACGTTAGCCGAAAATGATAACAGCAAAATATCATAACGCATCACTGCTTAAAAATGAATACTGTATCATAACCTGCACTAAGAACTTGATCATGTTATTTCTTGTTATTGAACGACTGGCAATTGACCATCTATTTATGCAGATAAAACATCCCAAATGACAACACATTTAGAACACCGTATTCATTATAGCAGTAGGGAATGTGAATTCTTGTTCAATGGTGAATGATCTCATTTTCCCATTTGATGTATACTATTCACCTTAATCCAAAGCTACTAGGACAAAAAATTCCCACTAGGAAGGATTGGTTATAGGATGGATGGATGGATCAAGTAAAAGTATAATTTTTGTCATAGATCATATCTAATGACAGTTAAAACTAAATAGCTACTCATAAATTTAGCTTATAGTTTTCCTTAATCTCTCTCAACCTCAAAGTATTGGATTATCCTCTATATGATGTACCCTCCTTTATTGAAGCTTTTCTAGATTTTCCCCACACATGCTCAAACCATCTAACAAGACTCCACCATGTTTTCCACATTGGATGGTACGCAACTTTATCCCTAATGTTTTCACTTCTACACCTATTTTGTCTCATGTATCATCCACTTAGGTTCATAATGTTATAATCTCATGAAAGAACTTTACGTGTTATCTCAAAGTTACAAAAGAACTAAATTGTGGGTAACTCAAACTGGCTGTACAAATATAGAAACAAATTGACACAAGGGAGTGCAAGAAACTTCCCCAAAATTATTTTTCTCCAGGTGAGAGACACTTCATTTTTCTCAACTTTTAATAGCTCAAAGTTCAAATCACAATGTGTTGGATAGTAAACCTTTGTCTTCTTTCGCTCATCAGAATAGAACAAATAGCAATAACTATATGGGCAAACTAGGCAGACAAAAGAAATATGATCAATTATCAATCTATGTAGCACGCACACTTCAGATCGAATGTGTGTCCAATACTCGACAAGTGTCAATCTGACACCAACATGACACTGGCACATATGATTACATTCAATCATATCTATTTTCTCAAATAATTATCAATGTATATGTGTCAATATCAATATTGTGCCCGGTGTTTATGTCTAAGTCAGTGCTTCATAGATTATCATTGCAGGATCCCAACCAACAAGGTGAAGTCAAAGTTAAAACATTAACTAACAGGACAAATCACAAAAAAGACAAAGGAAAAAACAGAAATTAAAGCTTAAAACCAAGTCAATTTGGGTCGCAATCTCACGATTCAGAATAAAGATAACTGCATTAGCAGAGCAAGACAGTAACACCTTACCCATCCTGCAAAGGAAGCAAAATGAGAAACGTCAGTAACCCATCTGAAACAAAATATATATTCCATAAGAAAAATTATAATTCATAATAGTAAGTAGTAACAAATAACACCCCCTTGACTTTTTAAATGATTATCACAGTTTACACATGTGGTTAGGTTCAGGCAGTTCAATGAGTGGTTAATACATATATCAAGATTGGATTACTCATTCACCATCAACTGAACATTATTAACCACAAATTTAAACATTATTAACCACAATCTTAGGTGTTCAACCTAGATGTAAATTTTAACACTTGAAAATCAAGATTAATCACATTTAAATTTGTGGTCAAGAAAATTCCGTGGGTAGTTGATGAGTTACAACACCTAATATAACTTTTAACCAAATCTAACACTTAATTGACCACATGTGTGACCTACGTTAACGGTTTAAATAGTTGTCAAATTTTGTACTCCCAGATTGATGTTAAAATAACATTTATGATGAATTTATTAAGGACCAATTACACCGTCATTAAACAAAAACAGAATTGAGACTATTTTTCTGTTTAGATATTATGAATGTCTATGTGGAAATAAAGGTCATTAAATTAAATCATAGAAGTAGAAAGTAAATGGTGTGCAAAAGTTTACAATTGTTAGAAAGAAAAAGGCAAGTGTCCATTTGCCAATTACAAACCACTAGTTTATAGAGGACAGCTTATAGCATGTGAACTCATATGCCCAAAATAGAGCTTCTTGGTAACCATTTTTTGTTCGGAACCTACAACTGTTTCAACAGAGTTTGAGCTTATAACATATCACATCTTCTCTCATTTTCACCTTCATCATCTTAATTGAAAAAATGTATATATTAATTAAAATTATCTTTTTATAGCATTTTAAAATTATCGTTGAACTCAATGGCTAATTTTATCAAAACACTTCAAATTCAATATTCAAGTTTATCCCCTATCAGCTAGCATATCTGCTATAAGTTCATCCAAAATCGGCTATCTACAAATTTTAACCGAATAGAGCATAAATTTGAAGCAAGCAATAAAAGAAAACATGTTATGGTGAATGAAAAGTTAAATAAATAAATAAATTAATTAATTAATAAAAGGAGATAGGGAAAGCGAAGGGCGTACCATGATATCCATGTGAAGCCAATCAGCACCATAGTTGAGCATACGATGAGCTTCGGAAGCCAAATTGGCGAAATCCGATGAAAGCATCGAAGGAGCGATTTTGGGGGTCACTCCCATAATTCTCTTTGGCGTTGGTCTGTGAATGGCGAAGCAAAACGCAGAACAAGAACCAAAACAAGATTGTTAAGCACGGTTTTGATACTTAGGTTGCAATGTTGCTTTGACCTTAATTCCTTCGAGGTCACAATTTTTGGTGGCTGCTTTGGACTAATATTCGGTAGAAGATTATGTAACTTTATTGCGGGAAAGGCAGGATAATGATCCTGTTTTTGTACCGTTTGATACATCAAACCAACCAAAATATGCCACGTGGAACTCTTATCTTCTCTATAAAGAAAATAAAAATAAAGCTTTATAGAGAACCATGCCGCCTCCGAGCCTACAACACTTTATGCCGATGCTCTCCGTCAAATCGCCGTTCCGACCACCATAGAGATTGGGAGTATGTTTCCATTTAGTGTTACCCTTTCTCTATGGGTGAAGCCACACCGCCGTGCTCGTTTACCATAAACACTTTTCTGTCAAATTTTTTTTTTCATAGATTTGGAATATTTAATGGTGCAACTCTTGAAGGGAGAATTTATTTAATATACATCTCTATAATTTGAATCCAATACATTGTAATTGTGTTTTTTAGATTATATCCCGACAAAAACAAAAGAAATTAATAGGTTGATTTTACTATAAATCTGCTTTGAAAATGATCTATTATGAAGTAATTTCAAAGACGAATAATAATATTTTTGAGATTAAAGTTATAGTTCATGATCATTTATCTTTATAGATAAGTTGATCTTTATAGATAATTGGGCAATATGTATCATATCAATTCAATACAAATTTTTTATCAGATATGTATTATTTAAATTATTATTTCAGTCATGAAAATAAAAATAATCATATTTTTTAAAGAAATGATGCATATAGTTTAGTGGTGGAGTTTGACTAAAAAGTTTGGGGTGGCTGACATAAAATCATAATATGTATAAATCAAATATGCAAATAATATTATATAGCAAAAAATAAAGTTGTATTAAACACAAAGTGAAATATCAAATAATTTAACTACATAACTTAAAAATATCTTAAATTAACTTGAAATCATCAATAATAGAAGAGAAATCATCAAGCTACAAACAGAAGAGAAATGTGATCCACAACGAGTATCCTCAACTCGTTTCAAAGTATCAATTTGATTTCCACCTTTACCAGTTACGATCTCATCAATTTCTAGCAAATGTGCAATTTCTTCTAATTGAGCAGCTTGTAACTCATCATGACGGTTAGTAGAAGAACAAACAACATTAACAACAAAAGTTAGCTTCTCAAAAAATTTATGAATTGGAACAATGGACATAGTATGCATAAGAACAAGCTTTCATAAATAGTGCTTGTAAACCGTTCCATTTTCCTCTCATATTACTAGAACCATCATACCATTGACCACGTCTGTTAGAAACATCAAGATTATGTTGAGAAAGTATATCACATATTTCTTCTTTCAGAGTTAAAGTTGTAGTGTCTTTAACATGTTCCACAAAAAAAAAAATTGCTCTTATATTAAACCAACGTTGTCAACAAATCTTAACATAAGAGACATTTGTTCCTTTTTTGATTCACCGCAAGCTTCATCTACAACGATGCAAAATTTGGAATTACCAATTTCTTCACAAATATGTTTTCTCACACTACTAGAAAGAATATGCAAGAGTTCTTTTGAATTTGATGTGAAGTATACTTGAAATTAGATGAAGCATTTTCCAACACAACTTTTGCAACTTCATCATTGTAAGTTGCCAAGAGTTTTATCAATTGAAGAAAATTGCCTTGATTTCTTGACCCGTTTGTTTTATCAATTGTAGGGTATGCTTATTGGATTAAAATGCTAAATTGAGTATCATTTGTGATAAGTGATTAACCTTTGTGAGATTTTTGAGCCTTATTATGAATGGAATACATTTTTCTATCTTTTTTTTTTTCTTGTGTGTTATCTCACTCATAATTACTAGTTACGCCAGAACTTGACTTGACTCTTGTCTGCATGCATATATTGAAATGATCTAGGCATTTGTTTCTTGATTAAGCTACTAGCCAAATAAGCATACCCTACAATTATCCATTTGTTTAAGCCCCCTTGAGCCTAATTATCTCATTCTTTATTATATAGCTCATTACAAGCCTAAAAGTAAAAAACAATCAATTGACCCAAACTTGGGGGATAAAGGAGTATTTCCTTCAATAAGTGTGGGGGTGCTCAACTTGTTTGTTTAAATTTGAGGGTTATAAAAAAAAAAGAATATATATATATGATGAATAAAATGAGGAAAAATGGTTGTATTGTGAGCAAAGAGAGTGTGAAAATAAAAGTCAATGATATTTTGTTGAGTTACTTAATGTTGTTTTTCTCTATTAATCATTACTCCTTTATCCTCTTTAATTTTCAGCCCTAGTCTCCTTAGAATTATCTCACCCTTACCTTGGCCACGTTACAACCTGAATAAAGACTTTTTTATCATTATGTGCATGTGTTTCAAATATAGATTATAGAGGCTTGTCAAGCCTATGATAATGCTAACTTTCATGATGTGCTTTGAGTGTAAACAGTAGCCCAAACACTTTGAGAGAATTTTATATCAGGGGAAGACTCTATCACTTGGGTCCAAAATGAATTATAATTTTATTATTTGCATTTTGATCCTTTCTCGCTTTGTAAGCCATAACTTGAGCTCTGGATATCCGATTGGCGCATACGAGCATGCGTTGGAAAGCTAAAAAATAGAGCTACAACTTTTGTGATGCAATAAAATCCCAATGCCGAACTTTACTGGGCCTAAATAGCAGATTTCGTAATCTGAAATTTTGTAATAATTTTAAATGGCGGGTCACTAGTTTTTAAACCCTAAAACCTAAAGCCCAATATTGAATACTATATATTGGCAGTTTTGTTTCTATTCACGGCAGGAAATATTAGGATTCATATTGTTACAAGAAATAAACACTTTTTATTTTAATTTCATGGAAGGCTAATTTTATAACATTAATCCACGAGTTCAAAGTTTCATCAACAACTTGAGATTCAGGTTACACTGTCAATTTTGCTTCATGATTCTATCTATGTTTATTTGATTATATTTGATATTTTGATTGCTTAAATTGAATTTCAATAGGATCGATTAAATTCATTTGACAAAATTTAGTTTCGGTTTCTAATTTAATTGACTTATAATAGGATCGATTATAATTTTACGACGCTTGATTATAATTTGACAAAATTTAATAGGATCGATTATAATTTTACGACGCTTGATCGTTAATTGTAATATTTTGATGATTGTGATGCTTAATCTAGTCAAAGAAATTGAATTCACATAGGACTGATTACGCTTGTTTGATCAATTCTATAGTCAAATAAGAATAGAATCACAAATTAGAAATTAAACTCATTGATAGAATCTGTGACAGGTTTGAAACTCGAATAAGTGGATTAATCGTTTTGCTCATCTTTTAAAAGAAAAATCTAAGAAAACCCATTTCTAATTTCAACTTTTAATTCGATTAATATTATTATATCAGAAGTCCTTGCGAAACGACTCGAGTTATTACCACTATTTATATTTTATCAATTGTATTTGACTCGTGTGCGACAACGGATTCCATAAGAACTCCGAAGTTAAGCGTGCTTGGGCGAGAGTAATACTAGAACGGGTGACCTCCTAGGAAGTCCTCGTGTTAAATTTTTTTTTATTTTATTATAGATTTTTTGCCATTTTCCTAGTAAAAATACCAGTTTTCAGGACACTATGTTGGATGTCCTCGAAATTTTGCCAGAAAATCACAAAAAGTTCACTAAACAGTTGACCAAAGAGTGATTTTTGTATTGTTCTTTTTATTTGTTGTTGGAAAAAAATATAAGGTTAGTTTTTTTAAAAAAAAAAATCCATGCTTCAGATGGATTTGAATTAGTCGGGGGTGCCTTTTTTTTGTATTTTCTTTGGAGTAGGACGTATAAACAATTACGACGCATTAATTTATGGGCGCAATCATACCAGCACTAATGCACCAAATCCAGTCAGAACTCCGCAATAAAGCGTGGTTGGACAACATTAGTACTAGGATGGTTGACCTACTAGGAAGTCCTCGTGTTGCACTTTTTTTTTTTATTTGTTTCCGATTTGTTGCCATTTTTCTAGTAAGAAACCCAGTTTTCATGCCATTGTCTCGGATGACCTCGAATGTTTGCCAGAAAATCACCAAAAATTCACGAAACGATTGAACAAAAATCGATGTCTGTGTCGTCCATTTTATTTTTTGTTGGAAATAAATATAAACTTAATTTTTCTTTACAAAAATTGAAATCCATTCTTCGTATGCACTTCAATTAGTCGGGGGTGCCTTTTTTATGGTATTTTCTTTGGTGCAACACGTATATACAATTACGATGCATTAATTTACAAATGCGATCATACCAGCCCTAATGCACCAGATCCCATCAGAACTCTACAGTTAAGCGTGCGTGGGCAAGAGTAGTACTTGGATGAGCGACCTCCTTGGAAGTCCTCATGTTGCACATTTTTTATTTTATTTTTATTTTATTTCAGATCTGTTGCCATTTTCCTATTAAAAAAACCAAATTACATGCCGCTGTCTTGGATGTCCTCGGATTTTTACCAGAAAATCACAAAAAATTCATGGAACAATTGACCATAAAGCTATTTTCGTGTACTTTTTATTTGCTGTTTGAAATAAATATAGGGTTATTTTTTGTTTACAAAAAAAAAATCCATGCATTGGATGAATTTCAATTAGTCGGGGGTGCCTTTTTTTGGGTATTTTCTTTGGTGCAACGCGTATATTAAAATTACGACGCATTAATTTACAGGTGCGATCATACCAGCACTAATGCACCGGATCCCATGAGAACTTTGTAGTTAGTCGTGCTTGGGTGACAGTAGTGCTAAAATGGGTGGCCTCTTGGGAAGTCCTCGTGTTGCACTTATTTTATTTATTTATTTTTGATTTGTTGTCATTTTCCTAGTAAAAAACCAGTTTTCAGTCCACTATCTCGGATCTTCTCGAATTTTTGCAAGAAATCACAAAAAAATTCACTGAACAGTTGACCAAAAAGCAATTTTTGTGTTGTTCTTTTTATTTGTTATTGGAAAATAATATAAGGTTATTTTTTCTTTACAAATAAAAAATCCATGTTTCGGATAGATTTCCATTTGTCGGGGTGTTTTTTTTTCTATTTTCTTTGGTGCAACGTGTATTTACAATTACGACGCATTAATTTACAGGTGGGATCATACCAGCACTAATGGATCGGATCCCATCTGAACTCTATAGTTAAGCGTGCTTGGGTGACAGTAGTACTAAAATGGGTGACCTCTTGGGAAGTCCTCGTATTGCACTTATTTTATTTATTTATTTTTGATTTGTTGTCATTTTCCTAGTAAAAAACAAGTTTTCAGTCCACTGTCTCGGATCTTCTCGAATTTTTGCAAGAAATCACAAAAAAATTCACTGAACAATTAACCAAAAAGCAATTTTTGTGTTGTTCTTTTTATTTGTTGTTGGAAAATAATATAAGGTTATTTTTTCTTTACAAATAAAAAATCCATGTTTCGGATAGATTTCCATTTGTCGGGGTGTTTTTTTTGTTTCTATTTTCTTTGGTGCAACGCGTATTTACAATTACGACGCATTAATTTACAGGTGGGATCATACCATCACTAATGCATCGGATCCCATCAGAACTCTATAGTTAAGCGTGCTTGGGTGAGAGTAGTACTAGGATGAGCGAGCTCTTGCGAAGTCCTCATGTTGTACCTTTTTTATGTTATTTTATTTTATTTTTTTATTTCAGATTTATTGCCATTTTCCTAGTAAAAAAACCAATTTTCAGGCCACTATTTGGGATGTCCTCGAATTTTTTCCAAAAATCACAAAAAAATTCACGGAATAGTTGACCAAAAAGTGATTTTCGTGTCGTTATTTTTATTTGTTGTTGGAAATAAATATTAGGTTATATTTTCTTTATTTGTTGTTTCAAGTGGTCTAATTGTTGGGAACTAGTGTATATAGTTAGAGTAGTCGTGAACATCTAAGAGTGAAATATTTCTATATTGCTATAAACGGATTATTGATTATATATTGATGTAAGTGTCGTTGTTACTACTTGTAAGTTAGAAATAAATTATTGCGAATGTATAATTAAGTAAATTTTTAACTTGAAGTAAATAGTAGGAGTTGTGGCTCCGCCTTCGCAATCCTGAATCACATTAAATATACTTTTAATTATTTATGTTTGAATTTGAATGACTGTAGTTATAGTTACCTTAAGTAGTTGATTATATGTGTAGGAGGGGCTAGCTACCCCGATGACCCATCTTCGATAAAACAGGCAACAATAACATATTGTTATTAATGTTAGAAATACTTGTTAAATCTATTTTTGAAATAGTTAAAAATCATGTTCACCTCTTATACAAATTTGAGTGATTATGAGTCTTATGTGATATGAGTGTTGAATGCCGATAATGGGTTACGTGGCGTGAATAATGGTTGGAGTGAGTTTTGAAACTATGTGAAAATATTTATCCTTATAGTTCTTTAATATAGTTCTTGATTTCGAAGAAATTGTTCATGATACGAATTCTTATGTGTGTCTCTCCATTTGGAATTCTTAAGGGTACGAAATCATTGAAATATTGTTCTATCTTTCTTACTTAAGTGAAATTTGTTGAGAAATAGATAATATTATTTAAATTTTTTGTAGAGAGTAAAACTAGAAAATCATTGTTTGATTAGTTAGTTGAAGTTAACAATCCATTTGGCATATTTTTGCTTCATTGAACTTGAGGTAGTAAGTTTGTAGTTAATAAATCTATAAGTTTTGTTTCCTTCATATATTATAGTGGGTAGTTGTGGTATTTCGTTCATGATTGAAATATTAGTTGCGATTATGTAAATGATTGATTGTGTCATGTTAGTCTATCATGCTAAGGTAATTGATTTTTAACATATGGTGCTTAAATAAGTAGTGAATACCTTAAATATGTTTATAGATTAAGTTTGAATCTTGAGGGTGGTTAGTATGATATCAGTTTGGTTATTATTCACTTCAAATTTCGATGATGAAATTTCTTTAACAAGGGGAGAATTGTAACACCCTAAATTTTACAATGCGTTTGATTGATATTAAGTGTACACGTAGTTATATTTCAATTATTTATAACCATTTTCTAGTTTTAGTTATTTATTTTATAAATAATTATGCTGAGATAATAGTAATATTGTATTTGATTTTCTTGATTTTTATATACTTGTTATGGCATTGTGATTTTATATTTATTTATTTTGGATTAGCAATTAATATAAAGTGTTAATGTTATATTTATTTATTTTTATAAAATTAATCTATATGTTATTAATCTTATCCGGTGCAAATTTCCTAAATAAATCTTTATAAAATTATTATATATGTTATTTTGGGGTTTAGAGTGTCACATAGAGTAGTACTAGGATGGGTGATCTCTTGGGATGTCCTCGTGTTGCACTTTTTTGTTATTTTATTTTTTATTTATTTCAAATTTGTTGTCATTTTCCTAATAAAAAAAAATGAGCTTTCAAGCCACTATCTCGGATGTCGTCTAATTTTTGCCAGAAAAATCACAAAATCTCATGGAACAGTTGACCAAAAAACGATTTTCGTATCGTTCTTTTTATTTGTTGTTGAAAATATTTATCAAGTTACTTTTTCTTTATAAAAAAAATCCATGCTTCGGATGGATTTCAATTTTTCGGGGGTGCATTTTTTTTGTATTTACTTTGATGCAATGCATATATACAATTACGACGCATTAATTTACAGGTGCAGTCATACCAGCACTAATGCATCAGATCCAATTAGAACTCCCAAGTGAAGCGTGCTTGGGTGAGTGTAGTACTAGGATGGGTGACCTCCTAGGAAGTCCTCGTGTTGCACTTTTTTTTTTTTTTTATTTATTATTTGTTTCAGATTTGTTGTCATTTTCCTAGTAAAAACCCAAATTTTCATGCCACTATCTCAGATGACCTTGAATTTTTGCCAGAAAATCATAAATAAAATTCACAAAATAGTTGACCAAAAAGTGATTTTTGTGTCGATCTTTTTATTTGTTGTTTGAAACAAATATAGGGTTATTTTTTTTTTACAAAAAAGGATCCATGCTTCAGATGAATTTCAATTAGTCGGGGGTGCCTTTTTTTTGGTATTTTCTTGGGTGCAACGCATATATACAATTACGACGCATTAATTTACAAGTGCAATCATACAAGCACTAATGCATCGGATCTCATCCGAATCCCGTAGTTAAGCGTGCTTGGGCGAAAATACTATTAGGATGAGTGATCTCTTGGGAAGTCTGCGTGTTGCATCTTTTTTATTTTACTTTTCTATTTATTTCAGGCCACCGTCTCGGATGCCCTTGAATTTTGGCCAGAAAAACACAACACTAATGCACCGAATCCCATTAGAACTCTACACTAATGCACCGAATCCCATCAGAACTCTACACTAATGCACCGAATCCCATCAGAACTCTACAGATAAGCGTGCTTGGGCGAGAGTAATACTAAGATGGGTGAATTCATAGGAAGTCCTCTTGTTGCACGTTTTTTTATTTTATTTTTGTATTTATTTCAGATTTGTTGTCATTTTCCTAGTAAAAAAAGCCAGTTTTCAGGCCACTGTCTCGGATGTCCTCGAATTTTTTCCAGAAAATCACAAAAAATCATGGAACAGTTGACCAAAAAGTGATTCAGTGTCGTTCTTTTTATTTTGTTGTTGGAAATAAATATAAGGTTATTTTTTTCTTTAAAAAAAATGTATGCTTCGGATGGATTTCAATTAGTCGGAGGTGCCCTTTTTTTGGTATTTTCTTTAGTGCAACTCGTATATTAAATTACGACACATTAATTTATAGATGCATCGTATTAGCACTATTGCACCAACACATCAGAACTCCGCAGATAAGCGTGCTTGGGCGAGAGTAATACTAGGATGGGTGACCTCCTGGGAAGTCCTCTTGTTGCACCTTTTTTATTTTATTTTTGTATTTAATTCAGATTTGTTGTAATTTTCCTAGTAAAAAAAACCAGTTATCATGCCACTGTCTCGGATGTCCTCGAATTTTTGCCAGAAAATCACAAAAAATTCATGGAATATTTGATCAAAAAGTGATTTTCGTGTCGTTCTTTTTATTTGTTGTCGGAAATAAATATAAGGTTATTTTTTCTTTACAAAAAAAATCCATGATTCTGATGGATATCAATGAGTCGGGGGTTCCTTTTATTTTGGTATTTTCTTTGGTGCAACGCCTATATACAATTACGACACATTAATTTACAGATGCGATCATACTAGCACTATTGCACCGAGTCCCATCAGAACTTCACATATTAGCGTGTTTGGGCGAGAGTAATACTAGGATGGGTGACCTCCTGGGAAGTCCTCGTGTTGCACTTTTTATATTTTATTTTTGTATTTATTTCAGATTTGTGGCCATTTTTCGAGTAAAAGGAACTAGTTTTCAAGCTACTGTCTCAGAAGTCCTGAAATTTTTGCAAGAAAACCACAAATAATTCATGGAATAGTTGACCCAAAAGCGATTTTCGTGTCGTTCTTTTTATTTGTTGTTGGAAATAAATATAAGGTTATTTTTTCTTTACAAAAAAAAATCCATGCTTCGGATGGATTTAGATTAATCGGGGGTGCCTTGTTTTTTGTATTTTCTTTGGTGCAACGCGTATATACAATTACAATATATTACTTTAAAAATGCTATCATACCAACACTAATGCACCAGATCCCATCAGAACTCCACAATTAAGTGTGTTTGGGCGAGAGTAGTACTATGATGGATGATCTCTTGTAAAGTCCTCGTGTTGCACCTTTTTCACTTTTTTTTTTTTGTTTATTTCAATTTTGTTGCCCTTTTCCTACTAAAAAAACCAATTTTCATGCCACTGTCTCGGATGTCGTTGAATCTTTGTCAGAAAATCCCAAAAAATTCACGGAACAGATGACCAAAAAGCGATTTTTGTGTCGTTCTTTTTATTTGTTGTTGGAAATAAATATAAGGTTATTTTTTCTTTACAAACAAAAATCCATGCTTTGGATGGATTTCAATTAGTTAGGAGTGCCTTTTTTTTCTTCTTTGGTGCAACGCATATATACAATTGCGACGCATTAATTTGCAGCTGCGATCATACCAGCACTAATGCTAAAGCATGCTTTGGCGAGAGTAGTATTAGGATGGGTGTGTTAAGATAAAATCTCAAATTAAAGTTTTGATGAAAACAAACCAAAGTTAATTAAGAATGTTAATTATGATTCTAAAATGTTATGTTAATTTAACTTGTGCTTTTGAGTGAATTAATTCAAAGATTTGAATCAAGCAAAGAAAAGAAAATAGTTAAAAATTGAACTGATAAAGAAACAAGAATATTATGGACAAAACGGAGAATGATCTCCAGGTTCAAGATTGATCGTCACAACCTCTTAACCAATCAATCTCCACTATTTCAATGAAGCTTTTGCCTCTGAATTTTATACTAAGTTCATCAGTACATGGCATAGAACAAGTATGATCCATTTCAGTCTAGGAAGGCTTTCAAATCATTAAGATAAAAGGTCTCAAATCAAGCTAGTAGAAACAGTCTGAATCTTCTTCAACCAAACTGTCAAGAAAGTTTAATCAATCTTGATATGTACAAGACATCAGGAAGATATCTAGAATGACCAAAACTGAATCTCCAGATTGATCATCAATCTCTAGAAAGTTCAATTGACAAAACCAGATTGATAATCAATCTCCGTTTCAGCAGAATTTCAGCATTGATCTCTTTACTTCTGTAGAAGTTTATAATCATTCACCAAACTGTTTTGGACATAATCAAGGCTCCAGATCGAAGCTGTAACATCAATGATTAAATGAGAAGCTTCAAGGATCATTAAACTCAAAGGAAAACCGATCAAAGAAGTCTGTAACAACATCAGTCAAAACAGACTCAAAATGTTCAAATGATGGTATATTTTTAATCATATATATTGGTTTTGGTCCAAACTGATAGAGCACTACCAACAGATCTTTCGACCATTATTAAATGCTCCAAACGCTTATAAAAGAAAGGCTAATGTCCAAGAAAAATGCAGAAGTTGAAGTGCTATCAAAGTCTCATAAATCATTCACATTCACATACTTGAAATTCTCATTTTCATAAAGAAGAATCAGTTTTGAACTTTTATATCACATTGTGTTATTACTACTGAATTCTTTGTAAGGAATCAAATCTCAAACAAGAGTTGAGACATCTCAGATTTTATCAAAACAATCTTATTATTATTGTAAAATTCAAACTATAAGAGTTTAAGTATAGTTTGAATAGATTGTAATGAATCCCATCAAGATCGATAGGTGATTAATTTACTTTCTGGGTGGAAAGAAATATAGCTTGTAACAGATCAAGGTTGATCTAAGCTAGGTGCTGTAAAACCAAGAAGGTTCTTTGTTTTGAACACTTAGTGAAAAATCTCATAGTTGTGAGGACTGGACGTAGCCCGAGTTGGGTGAACCAAAATATATCTTTGTGTGGTATTCCTTCTCTTATCTCTTTATTTATTAAGCTTAATTGATTAACTGAGATAAAACATAAACTGAATTTGTGTTTTTTAAGCTAACCAAGAACGTTCTCCGTTTTCAGTTTTCTTAACCAAGATCATTTTTGAGTTAAATCTTGAGACTTTTTTAGGAATTTTTAAATAGGTACATTTACAATTCAAATCCGCCTTTCTTGTAAATCGACATTGTTACTTCAATTGGCATCAGAGATCGGACTCTAGAAAGATTAAAAACACCTAACAAGTGCTAGAGAAAATATCTAGAAGAAAATATGTTGAAAGCCAAATACATTGTTGAAGGAGGATCTTCAAACAGACCACCATTCTTTGATGGATCTGATTATTATTTCTGGAAAAATAAGATGCAGCTGTTTCTGAAATCTCAAGATACAAGGATATGGCGCATCATTACAAATGGAGATTTCATACCAAGAGTTGATTAAGATGACTCAACCTCTGCTGCGAAGAAAGAAGCAGACTGGACAGCTGATGATAAAACTAAGGTACTCCTAAACTCTAAAGCTCAATTATTCTTATCATGTGCCTTAAGCAGGGAAGAGAGTGAAAGAGTAGACGAATGCACAACTGCAAAAGAAGTATGGAATACACTGCAAACTCATCATGAAGGAACAAGCCATGTCAAAGAAACAAGGATATACATTGGCATAAGGAAATTCAAATTGTTCGAAATGCAAAAAGGAGAAACTTTTGATGAAATGTACTCAAGGTTCACAACAATAGTAAATGAAATGTGTTCTCTTGGAAAAGCTTACACAATTCAAGAAAGAGTAAGAAAAATCATGAGGTGTCTTCCAATCATATGGAGACCAAAGGTAACAACTATAAGCCAAGCCAAGAATCTTGAATCACTTCCCCTGGAAGAACTAATTGGAACCTTAAGAGCACATGAAGTATTGCTACAAGAAGACAAACCAATCAAGAAGGGAAAGGCAATAGCACTAAAAGCATCTCAAGAAAACATCATAGTACAAATAGAAGAAGAACCAGAAGAAACTGAACAAGAAGATGCTGAAGAAATTGCTCTTCTCACTAGAAGAATACAGAGAATGATGAGAAGAAGAGATCAAATCAAAAAGGGATTTCAAAACAAAAATCCCAAAATAGAAGTGGACAAAAGCCAAGTCACATGCTTTGGATGTAATAAATTAGGACATTACAAAGCATAATGTCCCTTAAACAAGAATCCACCAAAGCGATTTCCTTTCAAAAAGAAATCAATGATGGCAACATGGGATGATTAAGAAGAATTAGAAACTGAAGAAGGTGAGGAAGCTAACATATGCTTGATGGAAAAACAGAAGAAGACGAGGTAATAAATCCTGAACGTTGTTATTTATGTGAAAAAATGGGAAAAGAATTAAATAACTTGTTAAATGATTCAAATCTTCTTATTAAAAAATGTAGCTCCTTGAAAAAACAATTTCATAAAGAAAAAGAAGAAAAATAAAAGAGTCAAGCTAGGAATAATATTCTCAAAAATATCATTCAAGAATTAACAGAAACACATAAACAAAATTTGGAAAATCGAGAAGGTCAAGAACGTTCTGCAAAGAAAACGAAGAACGTTCTCCTTATAACTAAAAATGAACTTCTTAAAACTAATTTGTTAAATTTCATTAAAGCCACTGAAACTTTCCAGAAAAATCATGGGATCCCAAATAGGAATCTTTGATAAAGCTGATCTTGGTTTTAATCAAACTCAAAAAACAAAAATGTATGAAAACTTTTTTGTCTCACAAAGAAAGGAAGAAAAATGTAAAACTAGATGCTCATACTGTAAAAAACTTGGACATCTAGAACTTGCTTGCTATTTTAGAAAAAAGAGATGAAAAGATTGAAAGCAAAAAGTTTATTAAAAGAGAATATCGTTCTGCTAAACCAGCGCTGAAAAATCTTCAAAAAAGAGAACATTCTTCATGCTGCTCTCAAAACGAAGAACGTTCCAAAACGAAAGCTGAACTTTCTCCAGAAAATCTGGAAAAAGGAGAACGATTTGGAACTACTTCAAAATCAAGTTTAAATTTTTTTGAAACCCAGATTATAAAATCAATTCCAAGATCAACAATTAAATGTTCACATTGTCTCAAAACCGGTCATGAAAAAATGATGTGCTATCTTAAGAAGAAAGAAATCGTCAAAACTAACTCTCAAGGACCCAAAACAAAGTGGGTACCTAAGGCTGAGATAACATCTTATGCATGTCGGATTTCCAAATATAAAGAGAAGGCCTTGGTTCTTGGACAGTGGATGTTCAAGACACATGAGAGGAGATAAAAATTGCTTTATGACATTCATCAAGAAGGATGGATGATCGGTTACTTTTGGAAACAACAACCAAACTCAGATTAAAGGTAAATGAACTATTGGTATGACAAACTCTACTCAAATAATTGATGTTCAATATGTTGAAGGTTTAAAACACAATGGATGTGAAGTTATTTTCAAACCAAAGGTATGGGAAATCAGAAAACCTGAAACTGGAGAAACTTTGTTTTCTGGAAATAGAAAGAAAAATTTATGTTTTATATCTTGAAGAACTACCTGATGAATCCTGTTTTATGTCAATCAATAAAGATAAATGGATATGACATAAAAGAGCTGGACATATTAGTATGAAAACAATTTCAAAAATCTCAAAGTTAGATCTTGTTAGAGGATTACCCAAACTCAATTTTGATAAAGATAAAATATGTGAAGCATGTGCAAAAGGAAGGCAAGTCAAGGGTAGTTTTCATTCAAAAGATTTTGTAACCACAAACATAACTCTTGAACTACTTCACATAGATCTTTTTGGGCCAATCAAAACAAGTTTAGGAGGAATGAAATATGATATTTTTTTATTGTTGACGATTTCTCAAGATTCACTCGGGTGTTATTTTTAAAACAAAAAGACGATGCATTTGACGCATTTAAAATATTTTGCAAAAAAGTACAAAATGAAAAAGAATCCAACATCATTTCTGTAAGAAGTGATCATGGAGGAGAATTCATAAATGCTTCTTTTAAAACCTTCTTTGATGAACTTGGTATTTCTCATAATCTATCATGTACAAGAACTCCACAACAAAATGGAGTTGTTGAACGGAAAAATAGAACATTACAAGAAATGGCAAGAACAATCTTGGAAGAGTCTAATGTTGAAAGGTATTTTTGGGTTGAAGCCGTAAACACGTCCTGTTATATCTTAAACCGTGTATCCATAAGAAAAATCATCAACAAAACCCCATATGATATCTGGAAAAATAGAAAACCAAACATTTCTTACTTTCATATTTTTGGTTGTTATTGTTATATTTTGAACAACAAAGATATCATTGGAAAATTTGATGCAAAATCTAATAAAGCAATTTTTCTTGGTTACTCAACTTATTCTAAAGGATATAGAGTATTTAATCTAAGAACTAATGTTGTAGAAATTAGTATGCACATATTATTTGATGAGTTTGATGACTTGGATATAAGTAAAAAGGATGAGAAAAAAAGAAACTCAAACTGATTTACAGCAGCAAGACAGTCTGTAGAAAACAAAGTTTGATAAACAATCTCTGTTTCATTCTCCACCAAAGCGCTGCAGAACAATTGAAGATCATCCTCAAACACAAATCGTTGGAGACACGACTGATGGGATTCGAACCAGAAAATCATTCAAGAATGATGAAAACAACATGGCAATGATATCCCAAATTAAACCAAAATCAATTAAGGAAGCCATAATTGATCAATCTTGGGTAGAGGCCATGAAGGAAGAACAGATGCAGTTCAAGAAAAATGAAGTTTGGACACTGATACCTGATCCACTAGATCAAACAATCATTAGTACACGATGGGTTTTCAAAAATAAACTAGATGAAGAAGGTAAGGTTATCAGGAACAAAGCAAGATTAGTTTCTCAAGGATACATCAACAAGAAGGCATAGATTACGATGAAATCGTTGCTCCGGTTGCAAGGTTAGAAGCTATTTGTATACTCCTTGCATATGCATCCCATAAGCTTATTAAATTGATTCAAATGGATGTTAAAAGTGCATTTTTAAATGGATTCTTAAATGAACAAGTTTATGTGAAACAACCTCCAGAATTTGAAAATCAATCAAAACCAAATCATGTTTTCAAACTTACCAAAGCTTTATATTGTTTAAAACAAGCACCAAGAGCTTGGTATGAACGATTAAGTTCATTCTTAATCAAAAATGGATTTTCAAGAGGAAAAGTTGACACCACATTATTTAAGAAAACAGAGAAGAATGATTTACTTATTGTTCAAGTATTTGTTGATTATATCATTTTCATATCAACTAATGAAAAAATGTGTGAAGGATTTTCAAAACTTATGCAAAGTGAATTTGAAATGAGCATGATCGGAGAATTAAGGTATTTTATTGGATTACAAATTAAACACTATGAAAACGGTATTCCCGCCCCCAAAAGAGTACTAACACAAGTATTCCCGCCCCCAAATTATCTCCTCCTTCCCAAGGTTCAAAATTATCATTGCCTCTTTCTCTTCAAATCAAAAATTCGGAGTGACATCCAAACCACTCCATCTTCTTTTTCCTCAAAAACAGCAACAGTGTTCTCAACTTCTCATCTTTCTCCTAAAATCTCTCTCAAAAACTCTTCCCTAACCACAACAATGGCGCGCACAAAGCAATTTGCAAGAAAGAATGCCTACCCTTGCTCACCATCCTCATAATCTCCTTCATCTGACTCAATACAATGCTCACCATCTCCACCACCACGACCAACTCCTCCATATATATCCTCTGATACCACTTTTTCTGACTACCTCTCATATTCCACAAGACACAACCTTAACCATATCAATCCCAATCCTTTGTCCACTGTTCTTCCACCGCTCTACACATGTCCCCCTCCTAATCTCGCTCAAGTTCCTCCTCATCTATGAAAACTTACGATACCAAATAGACGTTCTATGAGAGTACAATATGGCATTGGAACCTCAATGGCCTCCACCGTAAAACCATTCTACTTCATCATCTTCAATTCTGAGACTGGTGACTCATGTGATACTCCCCTTCACACAACCACTACAGAGAAAGCAAAAACCCAACCCATCACTCCATCAAAATCTTCTTTCTCCTCTGAACCTTCTCAATCAACTTCTCCAAATCAGAAAAGGAGATTGATCAATGAAATCTTCTCTTCTCTTCCTAAACCATCTCAACCTTCCTCTAAATCCAAAAAAACAACCTCACGATCGATGAAAACAAAAACACCATAACCATTGCACAATTCCTGGCTAGAAACAACCTCAGAAAACCCCAAAGAACGAAAATGCATGTACCCAAATAAAACTTGAAACTCATTGAACTCGCCTCTCCAGAACATTCTTTGTTTCCCAATGTTCCCCAGCCCTAACTCCAGAACGTTCTCCAAATTAAGAACGTTCTCTAGTTCGTATTCCCTCTCCATAACAAGAATGTTATCCACATCAAGATCGTTCTCCTGCTCGACCATCCTATTCTTCACATCCTTAACAACATTCTGCAATCCCAAAAACCTCCCTAGTTCATACATCTTCCCCCTCACCCAAATCAAAATGTTCTCTCAATCCAAAACATTCATCTTCATCGACATCTGAATCATCTGAACCATCTCCACCCTCCAAAAAATCAAAACCAAACACACTTCCTCTTATTTCACCCAAAAACTCCAAAAGTTTCAAAGACAAATGGGTTCAACGCCCTATTGGAATCGAAAGAGTTTTTGTATTTGATAAACTAATAGTTGATGGCAATAATGTTCAGCATCATACTGATGCTCTAGGTTGGACCTCTTTTCTACAAACATCTGAGCATTACTATCCAGATGTTGTAATAGCTTTCTACTACAATGCTAAAACCTTCTCCAATAAATCCCTCATCATCTCCACCATTAAGGGAATCGAGATAAGGTTGACTCCAGATATCCTGGCTTCCATCCTTCAACTGCCTATAGAAGGACCGTCTATTTTTGGCAACAAATGGTACTCAGTTCTAAATCTCAAAGAGACTGAATTACTCTCTGACTTGTTTCAAGAAGGATCTACTCGCTACCTTTGCACATATCTCAAGCCCCTTCCAAAAGTCTTCAACAGCATGAGCCAACATACACTCCTTCCTCACTAAGGAAGCCACAAGTATGTCTCTGCAAATGATGCTTTGATCATCTATCACCTCCTAAATTGTAAGCACCTTAATCTTCCTCATGTAATCATTCAACACATGATTTGCGCTGCCACTAAAGATTACAAGAAAAATATTGTTCCTTATGGAATGATATTAACTAAAATCTTTAGGCACTTTGGCATTCCTCTCTCCACTGAAAAATCCCTCATAAAACTCTCCAAATTTTTCACAAAAAATCTCTCCCACATGCGCAAAACATTCTTTGAACAGCCTACCCACACTACTTCTTCCTTTCCAACTTCCTTGAAGAGAAAACGCTCGACAAGAACAAGAACTGCCACCATACCAATCCCCTTCTCACCTTAAACATCTGATCATTCAGGAGATGCAATAAATGAAATTGCTCCAGAATGTTCTCCCAACGTTCTCTAGAAAAAATCCCAAATCCATCAACTTTCTCCGTTTTTCCTCAATCATCCACATTATCCTCCACAGATGTTTCCATTATTCCATCTATCTCCGTTTCCACCATTCCATCCAACACAGTTGTTGCTGCCACCTCTCAACCGTCCATTCACCTCCATACTCCTCCTCGAATGGTTGAACCTTCCAATTCTAACATTATGGTTGCCCTTCCAACTATAATGGCACGACCACTTCAACACATTAGGAGACTGCTCTGTTGAGAACATGGCTCACAGAACAACTCGCTCCCAAACTGGGAATCGCACCTCCTCCACTTCATCATGTTCCTCCTCCTCCGCAAGTTCCTAACCCAGGAAAATTCTTCTCTTCTGAAGGATCTTCTCCATCACTCGCGTCTTAGGATCTTTCTACTCCATCATTTTTGTATGAAAAGGGGGAGAATTAAGATAGTTTTTATTCTATTTTTAATCCCTTTTGTATATAAGATTCTATAATTATGCTAAAAGCAAACTTATGTGTTGTATCTCTTTTGAATTAATGAAAATAACTTATGTCAAAATTATATGCATGTTTAAAATTCTGTCAAAATCACTTACTGCATTAATTGAGGGGGAGCTATTAAGCTATTCAAGATTGATATTAGAATCATAATTAAAATCTAAATCAACACAGTTGTTGCTGCCACCTCTCAACCGTCCATTCACCTCCATACTCCTCCTCGAATGGTTGAACCTTCCAATTCTAACATTATGGTTGCCCTTCCAACTATAATGGCACGACCACTTCAACACATTAGGAGACTGCTCTGTTGAGAACATGGCTCACAGAACAACTCGCTCCCAAACTGGGAATCGCACCTCCTCCACTTCATCATGTTCCTCCTCCTCCGCAAGTTCCTAACCCAGGAAAATTCTTCTCTTCTGAAGGATCTTCTCCATCACTCGCGTCTTAGGATCTTTCTACTCCATCATTTTTGTATGAAAAGGGGGAGAATTAAGATAGTTTTTATTCTATTTTTAATCCCTTTTGTATATAAGATTCTATAATTATGCTAAAAGCAAACTTATGTGTTGTATCTCTTTTGAATTAATGAAAATAACTTATGTCAAAATTATATGCATGTTTAAAATTCTGTCAAAATCACTTACTGCATTAATTGAGGGGGAGCTATTAAGCTATTCAAGATTGATATTAGAATCATAATTAAAATCTAAATTAACATGTTTGTCATCATCAAAAAGGGGGAGATTGTTAAGACAAACTCTCAAATTAAAGTTTTGATGAAAATAAACAAAGGTTAATTAAGAATGCTAATTATGATTCTAAAATGTTATGTTAATTTAACTTGTGCTTTTGAGTGAATTAGTTCAAAGATAAGAATCAAGCAAAGCAAAGAAAACAGTTAAAAACTGAACAGATAAAGAAACAAGAATATTCTAGACAAAACGAATAATGATCTCCAGGTTCAACACTTATCGTCACAACCACTTAACCAATCAATCTCCACTATTTCAACGAAGTTTTTGCCTCTGAATTTTATACTAAGTTCATCAGTACATGGCAAGGAACAAGTATGATCCATTTCAGTCAAAGAAGGCTTTCGAATCATTAAGATAAAAGGTCTCGAATCAAACTAGTTGAAAAAGTCTGAATCTTCTTCAGCCAAACTGTCAAGAAAGTTTAATCAATCTTGATTTGTACAAGACATCATGAAGATATCCAGAATGATCAAATCTGAATCTCAAGATTGATCATCAATATCCAGAAAGTTCAAACCGATAAAACCAGATTGATAATTAATCTCCGTTTCTGCAGAATTTCAGCATTGATCTCCTTACTTCTGCAGAAGCTTATAATCATTCACCAAACTGTTTTGGATAGAATCAAGGCTCCAAATCAAAGCTATAACATCAATGATTAAATGAGAAGCTTCAAGGATCATTAAACTCAAAGGAAAACTGTTCAAAAAAGTTTGTAACATCATTAGTCAAAACAGATTCAAAATGCTCAAAGGCTGGAGTATTTTTAATCATATATATTGGTTTTGGTCAAAACTGACAGAGCACTACCAACAACTCTTTTGACCATTATTAAATGCTCCAAACGCTTATAAAAGAAAGGCTAATGTCCAAGAAAAATGCAGAAGTTCAAGTGCTATCAAAGTCTCATAAATCATTCACATTCACATACTTGAAATTCTCATTTTCACAAAGAAGAATCAGTTTTGAACTTTTATATCACATTGTGTTATTACTACTGAATTCTTTGTAAAGAATCGAATCTCAAACAGGAGTTGAGACATCTCAGATTCTATCAAAAAACAATTTTCGTGTCGTTCTTTTTATTTGTTGTTGGAAAAAAATATAAGGTTATTTTTTATTTACAAAAAAAAAATCCATGTTTCGGGAGAATTTCAATTAGTTGGGGGTGCCTTTCTTTTGGTATTTTCTTCGGTGCAATGCGTATATACAATTCTGACGCATTAATGTATAGGTGTGATCATACCAGCAATAAGCGTGCTTGGGAAAGAGTCATACTAGGATGGGTGATCTCCTGGGAAGTCCTCGGGTTGCACCTTTTTTATTTTATTTTTGTATTTATTTCAGATTTGTTGCCATTTTCATAGTAAAAAAAACAAGTTTTCAAGCCACCGTCTCAGATGTCCTCGAATTTTGGCTTGAAAATCACAAACAATTCATGGAACAGTTGACCTAAAAAATTTGAAATAAATAAAAAATAAAATAAAAAATGTGCAACATGAGGACTTCCAACGAGGTTGCTCATCCTAGTACTACTCTCGCCCATGTACGCTTAACTGCAGAATTCTGATGGGATCTGGTGCATTAGTGCTGGTATGATCAAAAAGCGATTTTCCAAGAGGTCACAAAAAACTAACGAAATAGTTGACCAAAAAGCGATTTTGTGTCGTTCTTTTTATTTGTTGTTGAAAATATATATCAGGTAATTTTTCTTTATAAAAACAAAAAAATCCATGCTTCGGATGGATTTCAATTAGTTGGGGGTGCCTTTTTTTTGGTATTTTCTTTGATGCAACCCATATATACAATTATGACGCATTAATTTACAGGTGCAATAATACTAGCACTATTGCACCGAATCCCATCAGAACTCCGCAGATAAGCGTGCTTGGGCGAGAGCAATACTAGGATGGGTGACCTCTTGGGAAGTCCTCGTGTTGCACCTTTTTTATTTTATTTTTGTATTTATTTCGTATTTGTTGCCCTTTTCCTAATAAAAAAAACTAGTTTTCAGGCCACTATTTGGTATGTCCTCGAATTTTTGCCACAAAATCTCAAAAATTTCACGGAACAGATGACCAAAAAGCGATTTTTGTGTTCTTTTTATTTATTGTTGGAAATAAATATAAGGTTATTTTTTCGTTACAAAAAAAAAATCCATGCTTCGGATGGATTTCAATTAGTCAAGGGCGCCTTTTTTTGGTATTTTCTTTTGTGCAACACATATTAAATTACGGCACATTAATTTACAAATGCAACCATACCAGCACTATTGCTCTGAATTCCATCAAAACTTCGCAGATAAGCGTGCTTTCTGACACCCTAAATCCCAAAATAATATATATAATAATTTATATCATTTTTCTATAAAATTTGCAGCGAATAAATAAAAATTTATTTTCAAGAAAATAAAAACTTTTATTTTTAAGTTAGAATATCACGTTTCTCAAAAATCAAACGGGACACTTGAAATTTCTTTACTCCTATAAAATAGTACAATCTCAATAAGCTTTATTTAAGTATAATTACTTGATTTAATTCTAAAAACTTACTAGTACTTATAAGGTTTTCATACAAAAAGTGTTTCAAATTAAATAAGTAAAATACAAACTTGAACTTCAAGACTCATTAATCTGTAACAAATGCGATTTCACAAACGCAGGGACAAGTCAGTCAAACACGAACAACAAAGGAGGTGAGTTTTGAAATCATGTTAATAGTATAAAATAAGTAAGGAGAACACGCAAACAATTATCATAGAACCGTATCATTACACAAACATTGCTCAAGAAAAATATCACATTAAAAAGTTAAAATCACTCAAGGAAAATCAATATATTTTACTATAACATCAAAGTGTCTAAGAGAAATTATTATCGCTTTAGAAAGACATCAATCACAACAAAACAATCACAAGGAAATGCAATGATATGCATGAGCTTAGATTCGACTTCACAATGTGGTACCATTCTAACTCTGAAGTACTTGGTTAGGAGGCTTGATACTATGCCACCATCCTGGTGGACGGACAATTCAAATTGGCCCTGTCCTCATAGATCCCCTCAACTCAACCCGAGGCACATATACGCGACAGTCGAGGTAAACGTGTGTTGCGTGGTAGCTCCCGACATTTGGAGTGCGACCTCCAAGTCGCCTAGGAATTCCCCACCTGAATACCTCCAAAGTCTAACAATCTTGTCATCAGACTCATTTAGTTGTACTTCCCTGGAATCACTAGGCTTGTCAGGCCCTACCTATATGATGACAAAATAATCTCCACTTCACAAATTCTCAATATTTATTTTCTCCCCTCGTTGGCCTATGGTACTCCATTAAGACCTTCATCTCAAACACAAATTGGAATCACAATATTCTCATCACAATTTAAAAAATCACTATCATTAATCACACGTCATCACATATACTCATCACAATCTTATAACATCAATATAATCAATCATACATCATCACATAGACTTATCACAAATTTATAACATCATTATTATTAATTATACATCATTGTAATCACATAAAACTTATCAAAATGCATCCACCTTTTATTATCACATCACCTAAACATGTCTAATCAAACATATACATAAAATTCGTTTGAAATCCAATATCACAATAATATCAAATGCGACACATTTAATGAAATTAAATCAAATATCACAATAATATCAAATGCCCAACATTTAACGAAATTAAATCAAATATCACAATAATATCAAATGCCCAACATTTAACGAAATTAAATCAAATATCACAATAATACTAAATACAACACATTTAATGAATCAATCAACACCTTATAAGTATTTCTCTTCCATATTTTAATCTCACAATTTCCATTTTACATATTAATTAATTTATCACTCAAAGGGCTACTGCCGTACGTAGCGAGCCTCGGATGAATTGTTGGGAAATACGATTTTCCCGTTCATCTCACAATATATTATACTCATGAATTCAAACGCTCTCTCACCCCTTACCTTATTTCGACGCTTTCACACACGAGTACGATTCCACGAGCAAACAACCTTTGTTCTTTGACTTTTTGTCCTTCAATCGTTCATAAATCAGAAAACCAATTAGTGGATAATATAGCCACTTTTCACACGATTGTTTTGGCGTTGGTTTCACTCAAATCAGATGAATTTTTGACGAAAACGGAGAAACTTTTATGGGACAGTCATCGATGAACGATATCAATTTTCTTCGTTTTCTCTCAATGTGCGGCTGTCCTATTTTGTTCTAGGTTACTCTCTCTTTCTCATGCCCTTCATTCTTGTTATTTTCAATTAATATTTTTTTTATTTAATTAGATTTTACTCTTAAATATGTGTCTAATCCATAAAATAAATTTTATTTCTTTCTTCTATTTATTTTTATTTTTTAAATAAAACAAACAATTATCAAAACTATTTTTTTAACACTTATTTTTTTCAAACATAATTTAATTACCAACGTATTATTGATATTTCAAAAGTAATATTTTATAAAATGAAGTAAAGTAATTAATCTTTTAAAATACATTAACCATCAAAACCCTCATATTCAAAATAATCCCTACAATAATACTTATTTTTCCAAATTCTCAAATTAAAATATTACCATCATTAGAGAATAGTCGAAATTTTAAAATAAATAAATATGACGTCAACACTTTATATTAATCACTAAATCTTAATAATTATATATAAAATCACAATGTCATAACAAGTATATAAAAATAAACGAAATCAAACACAATATCAATTATATCTCAAGATAATTATTTATAAAAAAATAACTAAAAATAAAAAATAGTTATAAATAATTGAAATTTAACTACGTGCATACTCAACATCAGTCGAGCACACAAAAAAAATATTACATTAATTGGGTACGCGTATATACACTTAAAATCGCATAAAATATTTTTCTTTAAAATATTACAGTAAAATACTATAATTTTCTTTAAAAATATATCAAATCATAAAATATAATAATTATTATTTATATTGCTCATTTAATATAATATTTATAAAACTAGCACATCGTAGAAAGCATCCGTATGACGAAAATTATCCCAAAATTTATCAACACATATTATAAAATAATTTTAACATCAAATAAATTATTTAAAATCCCATTTAATTAATAAAATAGTTTATTATAAAATTTGGGAGTTACATGCTTGGGCGAGGTAATACTAGGATGAGTGACCTCCTGGGAAGTCCTCCTGTTGCACCCTTTTTTTTATTTTTATTTTTGTATTTATTTCAGATTTGTTGCCATTTACCTAGTAAAAAAAAAACCAGTTTCTAGGCCACTGCCTCAGATGTCCTCGAATTTTTGCCATATAATCACAAAAAAAAATGATGGAACAGTTGAACAAAAAAGCGATTTTCGTGTCGTTCTTTTTATTTGTTGTTGGAAATAAATATAAGGTTATTTTTTCTTTGCAAAAAAAAAAAAATCCAAGCTTTGGATGAATTTTAATTAGTCGGGGGTGCCTTTTTTTTGGTATTTTTTATGGTGCAACTCGTATATACAATTACGACGCATTAATTTACAGATGCGATCATACCAGCACTGTTGCACCAGATCCCATCAGAACTCCGCAGATAAGCGTTCTTGGGCTAGAATAATACTAGGATGGGTGACCTCCTGGGAAGTCCTCGCGTTCCACCTTTTTATTTTATTTTTATATTTTTTTTATTTGTTTTAGATTTGTTGCCTTTTTCCTAGTTAAAAAACAAATTTTCAGGCCACGGTCTCAGATGTCCTCGAATTTTTACTAGAAAATAAGAAAAAATTCTTGAAACTGTTGACCAAAAAGCGATATTTGTGTCGTTCTTTTTATTTGTTGTTGGAAATAAATATAAGGTTAGTTTTTATTTACAAACAAAAATCCATGATTCGGATGGATTTCAATTAGTCGGGAGTGTTTTTTTTTTTGTGCAACGCATATATATCATTACGTCACATTAATTTACAAGTGCGATCATACCAGCACTAATGCACCGGATCCCATCAGAACTCTGAAGTAAAGCGTGCTTGGGCGACACTAGTACGAGGATGAGTGACCTCCTAGGAAGTCCTCGTGTTTCACTTTTTTATTTTTTATTTTTTTTATCTGTTTCAAATTGTTGCCATTTTCCTAGTAAAAAAACAAATTTTCAGGCCACGGTCTCAGATTACCTCGATTTTTTTCAAGAAAACCAAAAATAATTCACGGAACAGTTGACCAAAACTCAATTTTCAAGTTGTTCTTTTTATTTTTTGTTGGAAATAAATTTAAGTTATTTTTCCTTTACAAAAAAAAAAAAATCATGCTTCGGATGAATTTCAATTAGTCGGGGGTGCTTTAGTTTTGGTATTTTCTTTGGTGCATCGCATATATACAATTACGACACATTACTTTATAGGTGCCATCATACCAGCACTAATGCAGTGGATCCCATCAGAACTATGTAGTTAAGCGTGCTTGGGCGAGAGTAGTACTAGAATGGGTGACCTTCTGGGAAGTCCTCGTGTTGCACCTTTTTTATTTTATTTTATTTATTTATTTCAGATTTGTTGCCATGTTTATAGTAAAAATAGAAGTTTTCATGCCACTATCGCGGATGTCCTCGAATTTTTGCCAGAAAATTACAAAAAAAAATTCACTGAATAGTTAACCAAAAAGCGATTTTTGTGTTGTTCTTTTTATTTTTTGTTGGAAAAAATTATTAGGTTATTTTTTCTTTACAAAAAAAAAAAGATCCATGCTTTGGATGGATTTCAATTAGTCGCGGGTGCTTTTTTTTTTTTTGGTATTTTCTTTGGTGCAACACATTTATACAATTACGACACATTAATTTACAGGTGCGATCATACCAGCATTAATGCATTAGATCCCATCCGAACTCCGTAATTAGGCGTGCTTGGACGAGAGTACTATTAGGATGGGTGACCTCCTGGGAAGTTCTCGTGTTCACACTCTTTATTTTATTTTTGTATTTATTTCAGATTTGTTGCCATTTTCCTAGTAAAAATACGAGTTTTTAGGCCACTGTCTCGGATGTCCTCGAATTTTTGCCAGAAAATCACAAAATATTCACGGAGCAGTTGACAAAAAATCGATTTTTGTGTCGTTATTTGTTGTTTCAAGTGTTCTAATTGTTGGGAACTAGTGTATAGAGTTAGAGCAGTCGTGAACATCTAAGAGTGGAATAATTCTATATTGCTTGGAACAAATTATTGATTATATATTGATGTAAGTGTCATTGTTACTACTTGAAAGTTACAAATAAATTATTGTGAATGTATAATTAAGTGAATTTTTAACTTGAAGTAAGGAGTAGGAGTTGTGGCGCCACCTTCACACTCCTGAATCGCTTTAAAGATACTTTTAATTATATATGTTTAAATTTGAATGACTGCAGTTATAGTTACCTTAAGTAGTTGACTATATGAGTAGGAGGAGCTAGCTACCCCGATGACCCATCGTTGATAAAAGGGGCAACAATAACATATTGTTATTATTTTTAGAAATACTTGTTAAATCTATTTTTGAAATAGTTAAAAATCATGTTCACCTCTTATACAAATTTGAGTGATTATGAGTCTTATGTGGCATCAGTGTTGAATGCCGATAATTGGTTATGTGGCGTGAATAATGGTTGGAGTGAGTTTTGAAAATATGTGAAAATATTTATCCACTTCCACTATGGTTATGTACTATAGTTCTTGATTTCGAAGAAATTATTCATGATATGAATTCTTATGTGTGTCTCCATTTGGAATTCTTAAGGGTACGAAATCATTGAAATATTGTTCTATCTTTCTTACTTAAGTGAAATTTGTTGAGAAATAGATAATATTATTTGAATATTTTTTAGCGAGTAAAACTAGAAAATCATTGTTTGAGTAGTTAGTTGAAGTTAACAATACATTTGGCATATTTTCGCTTCATTGAACTTGAGGTAGTAAGTTTGTGATTACTAAATCTATAAGTTTTGTCTCCTTCATAAATTATAGTGGGTAATTATGGTATTTCATTCATGATTGAAATATTAGTTGCGATTATTTAAATGATTCATTGTGTCATGTTAGTCTATCATGTTAAGGTAATTGATTTTTGACATGTGGTGCCTAAATGAATAGTGAATACCTTAAATATGTTTATAAATTAAGTTTGAATCTTGAAGGTGGTTATTTAGATATCAGTTAGGCTATTATTCACTTCAAATTTTAAGGACGAAACTATTTTACAAATGAAATATTATTTTAAATAATTAATTTGGTGTTAAAATTATTTTAGAGTACATGTTGATAAATTTCGTGATTAATTTTCATTATATGGGTACTTTAGATGATGTGCTACTTTTATACATATTGAACTAAATGAGTAATCTAAATAACAAATATTATATTTTATATATTTTTCAAAATAGTATTTTATTATAATATTTTACAGAATAAGATTTTTGGCGATTTTACGTGCATATGCGCGTACGCAATTAATGTGATATTTTACAATGTGTTTGATTGATATTAAGTGCGCACGTAGTTATATTCCAATTATTTATAACTATTTTCTAGTTTTAGTTATTTATTTTATAAATAATTATCTTGAGATAGTAGTAATATTGTATTTGATTTTCTTGATTTTTATATACTTGTTATGACTGTGATTTTATATTTATTTATTTTGAATTAGTAATTAATATAAAGTGTTGATGTTATATTTATTTATTTTATAATTTCAAATATTTTCTAACGATGGTAGTAATTTAATGTAAGTATTTGGAAAAATAAGTATAATTATAGTGAATAATTTGAATATGAGAGTTTTGGTTATTAATGTATTTTAAAAGATTAATTATTTTGTTTTATAAATTATTAGTTTTGAAATATTAATAATATTTTATTAATTAAATTGTGTTTTAAAAAAATAAAATAAAAATAGTAACAGCGAAACACAAAAGTAGACTAATGGGATTTACCCATGCGTGTAAAGGATTTAAATTGTTAATAAAATAAAATAAAATAGAAGATTAAGGAAAGAAGCTTACAACCCGTCGCCGTAAAACCAAGAGGAAACCAACAACAAACCGATTGTTTGACATCGATGATCGATTACTGTCCCATAAAAATTTCTCCGTTTTTGCCCAAATTTGAGTATGTTGTTTTTGTCGCGTCCGGTTTGTCCGCGAAAAAGGAGTCACCAACAATTATATTTTTATTAAAGGAAAAATTGGATAAAACCTAAAATAATGATTTTTGAACCAAAAAATTCAGATTCGGGAGTCGATTACGAGTAGAGAAAGTATTACCACCCTACAACGTCAATTAAAACGGTTACCATATAATTAATTATATACATACTATTTATTTTTTTTATTTTTACACCAAAAAGAATAATAAAATAAAAAGAAATTATTTACATTAATAAAAGAAGGAAAAATGTATTTTTATTAATTTGGTTTGACTAGGGAAATATCTTGCTCCTACGTATCCCCATGTGCAATAGGGAAATCAAAACTCACGTAGTTCTTGGGTAGAAAATATTTATGTGTTGATCGATTTTATTATTAATTTTATTTTATATATATATCAAAATAAATTAACAAAATAATAGTGATAATAATAGTAATAACGGTAATAATGAAAATAATAATAGGAGTGATGTGTTGTATATTGATTTGTGTATCGTTTTATTTTAAAGAAATATTTTTACTACCTTTTTTATTTTTATAAAAATTTAAAGGATAAAAATCCGCGAGTAGGCGACACATATGTGGCGCGAACCGACGGCGGTAATAATAAGAGAATTTAAGATCTAACACACAAGAAATAAAACACAATAAAGATGAGAGATCACAAATTTGATAAAGAAATAAACGATTATACAAAAATTAAATTGATTTTTATTAATTGATTCCAAAACTTGATCGTGAAGTAAAAAAAAATTATTGTTTATATCATACGTGCATAGAATAGTAGAAAAAAAACTTTATAACAATAATAATGTAAAAAAAAAATAGACAAGAAGAAAAAAGAAAAATAAGTGTTTACCGCAATGGAAATGTTCTTTACTAGCTCGTTCCAATTTTTCTTCTTTCTTTTCTCTCTATTATTCTCTCTTCTCTTTTATTTTTTTGTGTGCTCTCAATTGTGCTCCTCCTTCCCCTTTTGTCCTCTTGCGGTAGACTATTTATAGACTTTTGGGTGTAGATTACAAAAGACAAGAGAATAATTGTCAATGAATTACCATTAATATGTTTCTTTCGGTTTCTTTTCTATTCAATTGACCACCATTATACTGATTTTTATTACCATTGATTCATTTCTTTACGGTTTCTTTTCATTCAAATGATGACCATTATAATGATTTTTATTACCATAAATTCAATTTAATTAAATACATTTGTTTTTATTTGTTTTTATTTAGAAAATAGTAAAAGTTTCTGGAAAGGAATCAGAGTCAAATAGAAACCAAACACAATTCATGATTTTCTAAAAATCTAACAATTTATTTGAGAATCAAAGTAAGTGATAAGTAAAGATGACAACTCTAATTTTGTCTGAATATAATTTTGGTAAGTCTTTTACCTAATTTCAAGATGCTAATCGTTTTCTCAACTTTGGGTGCGAATCGTTTTCTCAATTTCACTGTGAGTCGTTTTCCTAGCTTCAACATGCGGGTCGTTTTCTCGGCTTCGGGATGCGAGTCGTTTTCCCGGCTTCAACATGAGTGTCGTTTTCTCGGCTTCGGGGTGCGAGTCATTTTCCTGGCTTCAACATGCGGGTCGTTTTCTCGGCTTCGGGTGCGAGTCGTTTTCCCAGCTTCAACATGCGGGTCGTTTTCTCGGCTTCGGGATGCGAGTCGTTTTCCCGGCTTCAACATGCGGGTCTTTTTCTCTACTTCGGCGTGCGAGTCGTTTTCCTGGCTTCAACATGCAGGTCGTTTTCTTGGCTTCGAGGTGCGAGCTGTTTTCCCAGCTTCAACATGCGGGTCATTTTCTCGGCTTCGGGATGCAAGTCGTTTTCTCGGCTTCAACATGCGAGTCGTTTTCTCAGCTTTGAGGTGCGAGTCGTTTTCTCGGCTTCAACATGTGGGTCATTTTCTCGGCTTTAGGTGTGAGTCGTTTTCCCGGCTTTAACATGCGGGTCGTTTTCTCGGCTTCGGGGTGTGAGTCGTTTTCCCGGCTTCAACATGCGGGTCGTTTTCTCGGCTTTGAGGTGCGAGTCGTTTTCTCGGCTTCAACATGCGGGTCATTTTCTCGGCTTCAGGTGCACGTCGTTTTCCCGGCTTCAACATGCGGGTCGTTTTCTCGGCTTCAAGGTGCGAGTCGTTTTCCCATATTCAACATGCGGGTCGTTTTCTCGGTTTCAGGTGCAAGTCGTTTTCCCGGCTTCAACATGCGGGTCGTTTTCTCGATTTTAAATTTATAAAATGTCATTAATCGATAAATGAATGAATGAATATGTTGGTTTTTATTAATATTTTTATTGGACACGATCATTCAAATAATCGATAAGTCGTTTTTTATTTTTGTTTTTATTTTTCTTCTTCTCTCAAGTCGCTCTTTCGGGTTTTCAACCCAACAAATATTTTTTGTGTACCCCTAATTTTTGCCAAGGTCGCCCTTTCAGGTTTTCAACCTAGCGGGTATTCATTATTTTTTTGTACCCTACTTTTTGCCTAGGTTGCCCTTTTCAGGTTTTCAACCTAGCGGGTATTCATTACTTAAGTGTGATATTTTTTTACGGCGTCTGAGTTTACAGGGAGGATTAAATCTTTTATATCCATATTTGTGAGGATAAAAGCCCTACCTAAGAAAGCTTTCTTCATGACGTATGGGTCCTCATAGTTAGGGGGTCCATTTCCCATGAAAATCCTTTTGAATGGGTAAGATTTTTTTTAGCACCAGGTCTCCTTCCCGGAGTTCTCGAGGACGTATTTTTTTATCGTACGTTTTTTTCAGTCTTTTCTGATATAATTGCCCATGGCATAAGGCCGCCAACCTTTTTTCTTCAATTAAATTCAATTGATCGAAACATATTTATACCCATTCTGAATCCTCTAGTTTGACTTCCATTAATATTCTTAGCGAGGGGATTTCTACTTCAATGGGTAGCACAACTTCAATCGCATATATTAGGGAAAAAGGGGTTGCCCCAATTGAAGTGCGTATCGAGGTGCGATACCCGTGTGGTGGCAACGGCAACATCCCATGCCAATCTTTGTATGTTACAACCATTTTCTAAATAACTTTTTTTTAATGTTTTTATGTTACATTATTCGTTCCACACAACTGTTTGATTTTTTCCGTAAAAGTTTAAAGGTCAATTCACAAGTGACAGTTAGTTCTGATATAAATCTTGAAATATAATTTAGTCTCCCATGAAAACCACGAACCCCTCTCTCTGTACTTTGGGGAGGCATTTCCAAAATGGCTCGAAGATTATCGAGGTTAACCTCTATTCTTTTATGACTAACCAAAAATTCTAACAATTTCCCTGACTGTACACCTAAAGTGCATTTGAAGGGGTTAAATTTTAGCTTGAACTTTCTGAATCTTTCAAAGAGTTTCTTTAGATCAATCACATATTTTTCTTTTGTTTGTGACTTAGCAATCATGTAATCTACATAAACTCCTATCTCCTTATGTATCATGTCATGGAATAGAGTTACCATAACTCTTTGGTAGGTTGCCCCAACATTCTTTAGACCAAAAGACATTACCTTGTAACACAATGTTCCATAAGCAGTGAAGAAAGTTGTTTTTTCCATATCATAGGCAGCCATCTTGATTTGATTATATCTTAAGCAACCATTCGTAAAGGAGAAAAAGTGAATGGCGAGCCACATTGTCATCCAAAATATTGATGTGAGGTAACGAGAAATCATCTTTAAGACTGGCTTTGTTAAGGTCCTTATAGTCGACACACATTCGAATTTTGTCTTCCTTTTCAACACCGGTACCATATTGGCTATCCACATTGAAGAACCCAACGTCAAATTGTTTTTTTTTTTACCTCTTCCCTAATTTTTAATGACATATCGGGCTTTATTCGCCTTAATTCTTGTTTAACTGAAGAAAAATAGGTTTTAAGAGAAATTTATGCTCCATTATGCTAGTATCCAATCCATACATATCTTGATATGAAGAGATAAAAATATCTTTGTATTCCTGTAGAAGTTGGATTAGTTGATGATATACTTATTTCTTTAAGATAGTGTCGACTTTAACTTCCTTTCTATTTTCTTCTTTCCGAGAAATCATCTTTAAGACTGGCTTTGTTAAGGTCCTTATAGTCGACACACATTCGAATTTTGCCTTCCTTTTCAACACAGGTACAATATTGGCTATCCATTGGGGATAATTTACCACAGTGAAGAATCCATCGTCAAATTGTTGTTTTTTTTTTTTACCTCTTCCCTAATTTTTAATGACATATCGGGCTTTATTCGCCTTAATCCTTGTTTGACCAAAGAAAAATAGGGTTTAAGGGAAATTTATGTTCCACTATGCTAGTATCCAATCCATACATATCCCGATATGAAGAGATAAAAATATCTTTGTATTCCTGTAGAAGTTGGATTAGTTGATGATATACTTATTTCTTTAAGATAGTGTCGACTTTAACTTCCTTTCTATTTTAATCACTTTTATTGGTTCCTTATGGGGCATAATTCCCTTAGCTTCTTGTTTTACCGATTTTAACAATTTTATGGGAAATTAAAAATCTTCTTCATTATCTTTTATTGCCAGGTTAGTAAGATGGTCAAAGTTATGTGGCCAGATTTTAGTACAATTATCTGTTAATGGATTATTCTCAAATATAGGAATTGCATTGAATACTATAGGCAACTTGATTGTCTCCTCATTCTTGATTTCTGCTTTTGGATTATATGGATGAACCCAATTAGCATCACCGATCGAAAGATCATCTCTGACTATTGCAATATGAGTCTTGTTTGTCTTTGATGCATTTTGGAAACTATGTTGAATGTCACATATGGGAATCATTTTGGTTCTAGGGTATCGATTTTAAATCCGAGCTAACCTTTTTTTTAGCCAATATTTGCTTGTCAACTTTGGTTGGTTCGTAATCTAAACCCCATTTATCTCTATTCTCAAGAAGTTTTATCAGTCCTTTGAGAAGTTCTTCATTCTTCCCCAAACCGTGTCATGGATGATGCCCTCTACTTAACATGAATCTAACAACCATAATAGTTGTGTTTAATAAATGTGGTTCTATTTTGTTGTTTTGATGTAAGCGGTGCCCACGATTTTTAGTGTTTGGAAGGAGGTCTCCAGAGCTTACTCTATTATCTCAACGTACAGTGTGGTGGAAAACTTACTCACCAACGAGTCTTCCTCTTCTGACACGATTATCAGCTGGTCATATACCATATGCTTTACCTTTTGATGTAGGGTTGATGGCACCACACAGGTAGAATGGATCCATGGTCTCCTCAATAAGCAGCTATAGGCGGGTATGATATCCATCAAATGAAACATGATTTCAAAAGTGTACGGACCTATTTGCATTGGGAGTTCAATTTATGTCATCATTTCTCTACGACTCCCATCAAATGATTTAACAAGGACTCTTGATATCATATGATCGAGGCACATTACTGATACGTGCAACATTTTGTTATGGTCTCTCTTCGACATGCAGTTCGTCATCTATGAAGATTAGATGATTGTTGTCCTTTTGATCTTTAAAGAGATTGTTTATTACATCACCGACTTGATCTTTAGTTGCCCTTGCCTTGTAAAGACGTCATACTAGTTTTGGACTCTTGACATTTCACATATTTTGTGCCCCAACATATGATTATCATAAAAATGTGTTTTGACAAAAAAGATTTGTAACACAAGAAAGTAGTGAAGGAAGGTTCAGACAATAATATTTAATGAAAAAATCTATGGTACAAAAAAAGAATTCATAGAAAGATAAGAAGATAAGGTGATCTCATATGGGTAAATGACCCAATTTGTTAGTAGTTTTTCATAAAAAAAGTGTGCTAATAAATCATTCCATAATTTCAATAGCGTTATTGACCCACTTTGGAGGATATGATTTGCCTCAATTTATCTTCACAACCTTTCAGAATATATTGATTCGACTTCGATCTGTGTAAGCCATATTATTTGCACATTTTCCTTTATAACTTCTTCATTCTATTTTTTTTTTGCCCTAATTTTTAACTAGGTAGCCCTTATGGGTTTTTGACCTAAAAGGTCTTCATTCATTTTTACCTAGGTTACCCCTTCTTGTTTTTGACCTAGTAGGTCTTTATTCGACTTTATATCCTCACTTTTCCTAGGTTGTCCTTTTGGATTTTTTGCCTCATTGGTATTTACGTATTTTTCTACCTTAATTTTTGCCTAGGTCGCCCTTTCAGGTTTTCAACCTAGTGGGTATTTATTATTATTTTTTGTACCCTAATTTTTGCTTAGGTCTCCCTTTCTGGTTTTCAACCTAATGAGTATTTATTATTTTTTTTATACCCTAATTTTTGCCTAGGTCGTCCTTTTGGATTTTCAACCTAGCGGGTCTTCATTTAGATGTAATACTTTTTGAAGCATCAATGTGTGAAAGTAGTGATAAGTCTTCTTGATCCATATTGGTGTAGATCATAGAAAAACTTGAATGTGTTGGTATTGGGGCTCATATAGTTGGGAGTCCACTTATGTGCTAGTCCTTTTAAATATGTGAAATCTTCTTGAGTGCTAATTCTTTCTTTTAAAGCTTTGAAGTTCATATGTTATTCTTTTAAGATATTTTGAAATAATTGTCCTTAATATGAGGCAGTCAACATTTTTCTTGACTTGAATTCTGTTGGTCAACACAGATCATTACTCTTGATAAAAGAATTTTTTGTTTGAACGAGTCGCACTGCCTTTATTCTATATAATAAGAATAAAAGGGTGCCCCAATTATAGTCTGATTCTCAGGGAGGGTGTCCCACTATTACGAGATAATATTTGGTACGAGAATTTTTTATCTAGCTTTCTTCTACATTTGATAGTAAGCAGGATGGTCGTGACTTTCATTCTTGTGAGTGACTATTCTTCATCGTGAATTTTAACATTGAAAATAAAACAGTTAGAACATCAGCTAGTTGATTATATTGTTCAGGGGAAGGACACGATGGAAAATGACTTCAACTTTTAGACATTTTTCTAATATGTACATATAAATGATCATCTTCTTATCCCAAATTTTACATTTTTGATTCAACTGGTTGATGATTAGGTCAAATCCCAATATGCTTTCAACATTTCACTTTTGATTTGTAGGCAGCTAGAATAGTCATGGTACAAACTTCAAATTCCTCCAAGTGATTGGTATATTCACAGTACAATTAGAAAATGATAAAAATAAAACGACCTCTCTAGGGGATTAAAATGACGTTAATTGCATGTCCCAACATATTGAGGTCCATCCAAATAGAGGATTTTATTTTTATAGTTCTCATCCCCTTCAGTGGAATTAATAGCATGACTGAAATTATGTAATGAAATCTTAGCAAACTTATTTATGAATGAACTACTTAAAAATATGTATGGTACATGGTTAGAAAAAGACATATAATGTTGGGTAATAAATGGTTAAATATATAAAGGGTAGAAAGAAAGAGACAACAAAATGCATTTAGTGATATTCATAATATTAAGGAAACAAAAGTGTGTCAATATAATAAAGTATCGTAAGACTTTATACTTAGCAATATTATCGGTGCTTCAGAATTAAAATTCACAAGAGAAATTGATAATATCTTCATTGTCGACTTTGCCCCTTGGATAAACTCATTAAATATATGCAATATCATCAATGTCTTCAACATAATGTTTAGTCGAGGTTTTTTCAATTGTCCTTAAAGGTTCATACCAGATTTGATATTTTTCTTTAGATTGGTGAATTTTTTTCATGACATTAAAGTAGTAAGCGATAATGATGAAAGTTCAACATAGACGACCCAACTTCTAGAGGTTCACCTGTGGTGAAAAGCCAAAAAAGTATGTCCATGAATTCGAATTAGGGGGTGGAGGATGAAGATGATCTCATTAGTATCATGTTCAGATCTTGTAGACAAGTTACTTGAGGTAGACCTAGACTAAAAGTAAAAATTGTTAGACTTATGAAATCAAGGGGAAACATGAGTTCTACGTATTCATCCATGATTCAGATAATCTTGTTAGACTTATTGATGTTCATCCATGATATAGACATAGGGTCTTTCAGTTGATCCAGATAACCTTTGTATGCTTCAATTCATCCATGATTTAGTCTCGAGAATATGTTTGGTAAGGGTGTCATGATACTTTTTTTTTTTTTTTTTTTTTTTGCTTTTTTTTTTTTCACTTTTTTATTATTTTTTCTTGAAGAAAAATGTTTTGAGAATGTAAGAAAGTGAATGCAATGATACTTCATTTAATTGAAATATTTTACTACCTCCTAATATGCAATCACTTTTTCCAAAAAAAAGTGAAGACAAGAAGAAAAACATGTAAAATAAAATAAAAGATGAAACATGCATGATTATACAATGCATTATGATAAAAATGAGATATTGCTAGATTAAGTTTTTTTTTCTTCCATATATACATGTGCCTTACATGGTTCTTTTCTTATGGTTTTTTATTGTGAACCTTTACTATGGGTGGCCTTATAGTTCTAAATCGGTTCCCAGAGCACACAACTCAATTCTAAAATATTAAACCAATTAATAGGTAAACTATTAAAATGGAAATATTCTAGAAAAGGTCAACTCTAGGTGAGACTTTCATGACAACCAAACATGATGTACATCCAGAAGATTATCATTACACAGTCTCTAACTTATCTTAGGTTTGCACTCAGCCCGGGTATAGAGCTCACTCATAAGTGTGTGAATCGTGTTAGGGTGTAAATAAAAATAAATAAATCATCACAATAAAAATAAATTGACAAGACACATATAATTATATTCATAAGATAAGAAAATAAATAAAATAATAGGGGTAATATAAATAAAATAATAAATAATAAAATACTTATATATAATTAATTAGATTAGGTTTGACTCTCAAAAGTCCCCAGCGGAGTCGCCACCAATTTTATTTTTATTAAAGGAAAAATTGGATAAAACCTAATATAATGATTTTTGAACCAAAATTTTTGGATTC
>NC_021162.2:30903345-30925616 GCF_000331145.2 Cicer arietinum | reverse complement strand
TAAAACATTTACCCTATAATTAATTACATACGGACTGCTTATTTATTTATTTATTTATTTATTTTTACCCCAAAAAGAATAATAACAAAAAAAAAAAAGAAATTATTTACATTAATAAAAGAAGAAAAAATGTTTTATTTTATTAATTTGGTTTGACAAGGGAAAGATCTTGCTCCTACGTATCCCCAGGTGCAATAGGGAAATCAAAACTCATGTAGTTCTTGGATAGAAAATATTTATGTGTTGATCGATTTTATTATTACTTTTACTTTATATATATATATATATATATATATATATCAACATAAAATAACAACATAATGGTGATAATAATAGTAATAATGATAATAATAATAATAATAATAGGAGTGATGTGTTGTATATTGATTTGTGTATCGTTTTATTTTAAAGAAATATTTTTACTAGTTTTTGATTTTTTATAAACTGTAAATGATAAAAATGCAAAAGCAGATCTGCGAGTCGGCGACACATATGTGGCGCGAACCGATGACGGTAATAATAAAAGAATTTAAGACGTAACGCACAAGAAATAAAATACAATAAAGATGAGAGATCACAAATTTGATAAAGAAATTAAATAAACGATTATACAACAATCAAATTGATTTTTATTAGTTGATTCTAAAACTTGATCGTGAAACAAAAAAAAAATTGTTTATATCATACGTGCATAGAATAGTAAAAAAAAACCCTATAACAATAATAATGTAAAAAAAATATAGACAAGAAGAAAAAAGAAAAATAAGTGTTTACCACACTGGAAAGGTTCTTTAGTAGCTCGTTCCAATCTTTCTTCTCTCTTTTCTCTCTATTATTCTCTCTTCTCTTTTATTTTTTTGTGCTCTCAATTGTGCTCCCAATTTTTCTCAATTGTGCTCCCAATTCCTCCAATATTGTCCTCTTGTGGTAGACTATTTATAGACTTTTTGGGCGTAGATTACAAAAGACAAGAGAATAATTGCCAATGAATTACCATTAATTTGTTTCTTTCGGTTTCTTTTCATTTAATTAGTCACAATTATACTGATTCTTATTATCATTGATTCATTTCTTCGGTTTCTTTTCTATTCAATTGACCACCTTTATACTGATTTTTAATACCATTGATTTATTTCTTTACGGTTTCTTTTCATTCAAATGATGACCATTATAATAATTTTTATTACCATAAATTCAATTCAATTAAATATGTTTGTTTTTAATTTTTTTTATTTAGAAAATAGTAAAAATTTCTGGAAAGAAATCAGAGTCAAATAGAAACCAAACACAATCCATGATTTTCTAAAAATCTAACAATTTATTTTTATTATTTTGTTCATCATTATTAGTTTTTTTTTGTTTATTATTTATTTGTTTTTATATATTTTTTAAAAATCATAAAGTAGGGGAAAAATTAGGTGTCAACAATTTCATTCAATTTGTTAGTCAATTAAACACAATTTTTCAAATTTTTAACAACCTCGATTGCTCTCTAAAATACCCGATTTCTCCGTTTACAAAATATGTTATTTTGCATCGTTCTTCTTCACCGTAAGTCCGATTTGAGTGAAACCAACGCCAAAACGATCGTGTGAAAAGTGGCTATAATATTCACTAATTGATTTTCTAATTTATAGTAAGATTTCTTGACCGAATTACGAAATTAATTTTAGAGTGCCTTCTCATAATTTATTTTTAACGTTTACCCATAAATTGTCAAGTTATATCGATTGAAGGACAAATAGTCAATGAACAAAGACTTTTTGCTCGTGGAATCGTATTCGTGTGTGAAAGTCGAAATAAGGTAAGGGGTGAGGAAGCGTTTGAATTCATGAGTATAATATAATGTGAGATGAACGGGAAAACCGTATTTCCCAACGATTCATCTGGGGCTCACTACGTACAGCAGTAGCCATTTGAGTGATAAATTGATTAATGTGAAAATATAGGAATTGTGAGATTAAAATATAGAATAAAAATATTTATAAGGTGTTGATTAATTTAACTTCGTTAAATGTGTGGTGTTTGATATTATTGTGATATTTGATTTATTTTCATTAAATGTGTGATATTTGATATTATTGTGATAATGGATGTCAAATGAATTTTATGTATATGTTTGATTAGACATGTTTAGGTGATGTGATAATAAAAAGTGGATACATTTTGATAAGTTTATGTGATTATGATGATGTATAATTAATAATAATGATGTTATAAATTTGTGATAAGTCTATGTGATGATCTATGATTGACGAGACTGATGTTATAAGATTGCGATGATGTGTGATTAATGATAGTGGTGTTATAAATTGTGATGAGAATATTGAAGTAACCCCAGAGTTGATGATATAATTGTGATTCCAATTTGTGTTTGAGATGACGGTCTTAATGGAGTACCATAGGCCAATGAAGGCAGAAAATAAATATTGAGAATTTATGAGGTGGAGATTATTTTGTCATCATATAGGTAAGGCCTAACAAGCCTAGTGATGTTGGGGAAGTACAACTGAATGAGCCTGATCGTGGCGGTCTACTGTTGAGTCTTAAGGCAAGATTTTTAGATCGTGGAGGTATTCGGGTGGGGAATTCCTAGGTGACTTGGAGGTAGACCTCCAAATGTTGGGAGCAACCATGCAACACACGTTTACCTCGACTGTCGCGTATATGTGTTTCGAGTTGAGTTGAGGGGATCTATGTGGACATGGCCAATTTGATTTGTCTGTCCACAAGGATGGTGGCATAGTATAAAGCCTCCTAACCAACTACTTCAGAGTTAGAATGGTAAATACAGACTTTGATCGATTTTAGTCGGGTGGTACAAAAATTGCCCAAAATGTATAGATGAAATCGAGGTTCGGGATACCCTTATAGCATTCTTCTCCTAAATTTATAAATGTGTTTCGGGTACCAGGCCAAATTTCAAACAATAGCCGTCGTCTGGTCTGAAAATACAGATTTCGGTCCATTTTTGTCAAGTTGTACGAAAATTGCTCGAAAAGCCCATATGAAAATTCGGTCCATTTTTCTCGAGTGGTACGAAAATCACCCGAAAAGTCTAGATGAAATTGAACACCAGAAGACCCTAATAGCATTCTTCTCCTAAATTCATAACTGTATTTTGGATTTCGGGTCATATTATAAACACTAGCCATCGTGTGGTTCGAAATTAAGGATTTAGGTCCATTTTTGTCAAGAGGTATGAAAATTGCCCGAAACGCCCAGATGCAATCAAGGACCGGGAGACCCATATAGAATTCTTCTCCTAAATTCATAATTGTGTTTAGGGTCAAATTTGAAACACTAGTAATCGTCTGGTCCGAAAATACAGATTTCGGTCATTTTTTGTATGGCGTTATGAAAATCACCTGAAACGTCTAGATGAAATTGAGGACCAGGAGACCCTAATAGCATCCTTTTCAGAAATTCATAAATGTGTTTCGGTTTCTGAGATATATTTCAAACACTAGCCATCGTCTGGTCCGAAAATACGGATTTCATTCCATTTTTGTTAGATGGTACGAAAATCTCCTGAAAAGTCCAGATGAAATCGAGGACTGTGAGAGCCTAATAGCATTCTTCACCTAAATTCATAATAGTGTTTCGGGTATCGGGTCAGATTATAAACACTAGCCATCGTGTGGTCCAAAATTAAGGATTTCGGTCCATTTTTGTCAGTTGGTATGAGAATTGCCCAAAAAGTCTAGATGAAATCAAGGACCGGGAGACCCTTATAGAATTCTTCTCCTAAATTCATAATTGTGTTTCGGGTTCCGGGTCATATTTCAAACTCTAGTAATCGTATGGTCGAAAAATATGGATTTCGATCCATTTGTGAATGGTGGTACGATAATCGCCAGAAAAGTACAGATGAAATTGAGGAATATGAGACCCTAATAGCATCCTTCTCCTAAACTCATAACTGGGTTTCGGTTTCCGAGTCAAATTTCAAGCACTAGCCATTGTCGGGTCTGAAAATAATGATTTCATTCCATTTTTGTTGGATGGTACGAAAATCGCCCAAAAAGTCCAAATGAAATCCAGGACCGTGAGACCCTTACAACATTCTTCTCCTAAATTTATAACTGTGTTTTGCATTCTGGGTCAGATTTCAAACACAAGCCATCGTGTGGTCCGAAATTACGGATATCGGTCCATTTAAGTCGAGAGCAATGAAAATCGCCTGAAAAGTCCAGATGAAATTGAGGACTAGGAAACCCTTATAGCATTCTTCTCCTAAATTCATAACTGTTTCGAATTTCGGGTTAGATTTTAAACACAAGTCATCATGTAGTTCGAAAATACGGTTTTTGGTCCATTTTTGTCTGGTGGTACGAAAATCGCCCGAAAAGTCCAGATGAAATCGAGGACAGGAAGACCCTAATAGCATTCTTCTCCTAAATTCATAAATGTGTTTCATTTTCCAAGTAAAATTTAAAACACTAGCAATCATGTAATCCAAAAATACGGATTTTGATCCTTTTTTGTCGGGTGGTACGAAAATAGCCCAAAACGTTCCGATGAAATCAAGGATTGGGAGAACCTTATAACATTCTTCTCCTAAATTTATAAATGTGTTTTGGGTTTCAGATCAGATTTCAAACACTAGCCTTCGTCTGGTATGAAATTACGAATTTCAGTCCATTTTTGTCGTGTGGGATGAAAATCAGCCCAAAGGTTTAGATGACATCAAGGACTATGATACCCATATAACATTCTTCTCCTAAATCCATTATTGTGTTTCGGGTTCCGGGTCAGATTTCAAACCATAGTCATTGTTTGGTCCGAAAATACAAATTTCGGCTCATTTTTGTCCGGTTGTACGAAAATCGCCCAAAAAGACCATATGAAATTGAGGACCGGGAGACCCTTATAGCATCCTTCTCCTATATTTTTAAATGTATTCCGAGTTCCCAGTTTGATTTCAAACACTAGCCATCACTTGGTATGAAATTACAGATTTCGTTAAATTTTTGTCAGGGGGGACGAATATCGTCCGATAAGTCTAGATGAAAACGATGATCGGGATACCCTTATAGCATTCTTCTCCTAAATTTATAAATGTATTTCAGGTTTTGGGTCAAATTTAAAACACTAGCCATCGTCTGGTCCGAAATTACGGATTTCAATCCATTTTTGTCAGGTGGTATGAAAATCGGCCAAAAAGTTAAGATGACATCAAAGACTGGGAGACCCTTATAACATTCTTCTCATAAATTCATAACTTTGTTTCGGGTCAGATTTCACACACTAGCCATTACCTGGTTCAAAAATACAAATTTCAGTCCATTTTTATCGAGTGGTGCGAAAATCACCCGAAAAGTAAAAATGAAATCGAGGGTCGGAGACCGTTATATCATTCTTCTCCTATATTTATAAATGTGTTCCAGGTTCCGGGTCAGATTTCAATCACTAGCCATCGTCTTGTCCGAAAATACGGATTTCGATTCATTTTTGTCGGGTGCTACGAAAATCGCACGAAAAGTCCATATGAAATCGAGGACCGGGAGACCTTTATAGCATTTCTCTCCTAAATTTTTAACTATCTTTCGGGTTCTAGGTCAGATTTTAAAACACTAACAATTGTCTAGTCCAAAATTACGGATTTCGGTTCATTTTTATCTGTGGAATTAAAATCGCTTGAAAAGTCTAGTTGAAATCGAGGACCAGAAGACCCTTTTAGAATTTTTCTCCTAAATTCATAATTGTGTTTCGGGTTCCGAGCTAGATTTCAAACACTAGTCATCGTCTAGTCCCAAAATATGGATTTCGGTCCATTTTTGTCTAGTGTTACCAAAATCGCTCGTAAAGTATAGATGAAATCTAAGAAAGGGAGACGATAATAGTATTCCTCTCCTAAAATCATAACTGTGTTTCGATTTCCGAGTCAAATTTCCAACACTAACCATCGTCTAGTCCGAAAATACGGATTTCAGTCTATTTTTGTCGAGTGGTACGAAAATCCCCCAAAAATTCCAGATGAAATCGAGGACCAAGAGACCCTTATAACATTCTTCTCCTAAATGTATAACTGTGTTTTGGATTTCTGGGACACATTTCAAACACTTGCCATCGTCTGGTCCGAACATACAGATTCCAGTCCATTTATGTACGGTGGTATAAAAATCTGCCGAAAAGTCTAGATGAAATCAAGGACTGTGAGACCCATACAACATTCTTCTCCTAAATTTATAACTGTGTTTTGAATTTCGAGTCAGATTTCAAACACAAGCCATCGTGTGGTCTGAAATTACGGATTTCGGTCCATTTTTTTCAGGTAGAATGAAAATCGCCCAAAAAGTCCTGATGAAATTGAGGACTAGTCATCGTTTCGTCCAAAGATACGGATTCTGGGATTCTGGGTCAGATTTTAAACACTAGTCATCGTTTGGTCCGAAGATACGGATTTCAGTCCATTTTTATCTAGTGGTACAAAAATCACCAGAAAGGTGCAGATAAAATCGAGGAAAGGGAGACCCTAATAACATTCTTCTCCTAAATTCATAATTGTGTTTCGATTTCCAAGTAAAATTTCAAAGACTAGCAATCGCGTGGTCCGAAATTACGTATTTTGGTCAAATTTTATCGGGTGGTATGAAAATCGCCCGAATAGTCCCAATGAAATCAAGGATTGGGAGACCTTTGTAGCATTCTTCTCCTAAATTCATAATTGTGTTTCGGGTATCGGGTCAAATTTCAAAGCATTCTTCTCCTACATTCAATAATGTGTTTTGGGTTCCAGGTTAAATTTCAAACACTAGTCACCGTCTAGTCCGAAAATACGAATTTCGGTCCATTTTTCTCCTAAATTCATATATGTGTTTCGGTGTCTGAGTCAAATTTCAAACACTAACCATCGTTTATTCTGAAAATAAAGATTTCAGTCCATTTTTGTCGGGTGGTACGAAAATCGCCAAAAAATTCAAGATGAAATGAAGCACCCTGAGACCCTAATAACATTCTTCTCCTAAATTCATAATTGTGTTTTAGTTTCTAAGTCAAATTTCAAACACTAACCATCATCTGGTCCGAAAATACAAATTTCAGTCCATTTTTAGTTGGGTGGTACGAAAATCATCTGAAAAGTCAAGATGAAATCGAACACCGAGAGACCCTTATAGGATTCTTCTCCTAAGTTTATAAATGTGTTTGGGGTTCCGGGTCAGATTTCAAACACTAGCCATCGTGTGGTCTGAAAATACGGATTTCGGTCCATTTTTGTCGGGTTGTACAAAAATCGCCCGAAAATCTAGATGAAATCGAGGACCGAGAGACCCTTTTAGCATTCTTCTCCTAAATTTATAACTGTTTTTTGAGTTCGGAGTTAGATTTCAAACACTAGCCATCGTCTGGTCCGAGAATAATGATTTCGGTCCAATTTTGTCACGTGGTACGAAAATCACCCGAAAAGTTCAGATGAAATCGAGGACCAGGAGACCCTAATTTCATTCTTCTCCTAAATTCATAACTGTGTTTTAGGTTCCAGATCAGATTTCAAACACTAGCAATTGTCTGGTCCTACAATACGGATTTAGGTCCATTTTTGTTGGGTAGTACGAAAATCGCCCGAAAAGTCTAGATGAAATCGAGTACATGGAGACCCTTATATCATTCTTCTCCTAAATTTATAAATGTGTTTCGGGTTCGGGGTCATATGTCAAACACTAGCCATCATCAGATTCGAAAATACGAATTTTGATCATTTTTTGTGGGGTGGTACGAAAATCGCCCGAAAAGTCCAGATAAAATCGAGGACAGTGAGACCCTAATAGCATTCTACTCCTAAATTTATATATGTGTTTCAGGTTCTGGGTCATATTTCAAAAACTAGCCAGTGTGTGTTCTAAAATTACAGATTTCTGTAGATTTTTGCAAGTGGACTTAAAATTGTCGAAAAAATCCAGATGAAATCGAGTACATGGAGACCCTTCTAGCATTCTTGTCCTAAATTTATAGTTGTGTTTTGGGATCCAAGACATATTTCGAACACTAGCCATCGTGTGGTCCGGAAATACAGATTTTGGTCTCTTTTAGTCTAGTGTTACGAAAATCGCCCGAAAATTCTAGATGAAATCGAGGACTAGGAGACCCTTATATCATTCTTCTCCTGAATTTATAACTTTGTTTCGGGTTCGAAGTCATATTTCAAACACTAGTCATCGTTTGGTCTGAAAATATGGATTTCAGTTCATTTTTGTCGGGAGGTACGAAAATCGCCCGGAAAGTGTAGATGAAATCGAGGACAATGAGACCCTTATAGCATTCTACTCCTAAATTTATAATTGTGCTTTAGGTTGTTTGTCAGGTTTCAATCACTTGCTAGCGTGTGGTCCGAAATTGCGGATTTCGGTCCATTTTTGTTAGGTCGAATGAAAATCACTCGAAAAGTCCAAATAAAATCGAGGAATGGGAGACCCTTATAGCATTTTTCCCCTAAATTTATAATTGTGTTTCGGGTTCCGGGACATATTTTAAACACTAGCCAACGTATGGTCCGAAAATACGGATTTTATCAATTTTTGTCCGACGGTACGAAAGACGCCGGAAAAGTCCAGATAAAATCGAGGACCAGGAGACCCTTGTAGCATTCTTCTCCTAAATTTATAGATGTGTTTCGAGTTCAGGGATTGATTTCAAACCCTAAGCATCATGTGGTCTGAGAATACTGATTTCGGCACATTTTTGTCGGGTGGTATGAAAATCCCCCAAAACGTCCACATGAAATGGAGGGTCGGGAAACCCTAATAGCATTCCTCTCCTAAAATTATAACTGTGTTTCGGGTTCCGGGTCAGATTTAAAACACCAGCCATCGTCTGGTCCGAAAATACCGATTTCGGTTCATTTTAGTTGGGTTGTACGAAAATCTCCCAAAAATTCCAGAGGAAATCGAGGACCGGCACACCTTTAAAGCATTCTTCTCCTAAATTCAAAATTGTGTTTCGGGTTCTTGGTCAGATTTCAAACACTAGCCACCGTCTTGTCCAAAAATATGGATTTCGGTCTATTTTAGTCGGGTGTTATGAAAATCGCTTGAAAAGTTAGATGAAATCGAGAACCGAGAGATCCTTACAGCATTCTTCCCCTAAATTTAAAACTGTGTTTTGGGATCTGAGTCACATTTCAAACACTAGCCATCGTCTGGTATGAAAATACAGATTACGGTCCATTTTGTTAGGTGATACGAAAATTTTTTGAATTTTTTTTTGCTTTCTTCTCATAAATTATAACTGAGTTTCGGATTCTCAGTCAGATTTCAAACACTAGCCATCGTCTAGAATTATAATACGGATTTCAGTCCATTTTTGTCGGGTGGTACGCATATCGATCGAAATGTCCAGATGAAATCGAGGACCGCGAGACCCTTATAGCAATCTTCTCCTTAATTTATAACTATGTTTCATGTTACGAGTCAGATTTGAATTACTAGCCGTCGTCTGTTACGAAAATACGGATTTCAAACCATTTTTGTCCGGTGGTAAGAAAATTGTCTGAAAGGTCTAGATGAAATCGAGGACCAGGAGACCCTTATAGCTTTCTTCTCCTAAATTTGTAACTGAGTTTTGGGTTCTCGGTCAAATTTCAAACACTAGCCATCGTCTAGAATTATAATACGAATTTCGGTCCATTTTTGTCGGGTGGTACAAAAACAGCTTGAAAAGTCCAGACGAAATCGAGGACAGGGAGACCCTTATATCATTCTTCTCTTTTACTTATAACTTTGTTTCGCGATTCGAGATATATTTCAAATACTAGCCCTCGTGTGATTTGAGAATATGGATTTCTGTCCTTTTTGTCCAGTGGTACGAAAATTGCCTCAAACGTCTAGAGGAAATCGAGGACCGAGAGACCCTTATAGCATTCTTCTCCTAAATTTATAATTGTGTTTCAAAATCGGGATCAGATTTCAAACACTAGCCATCATCTGGTATGAGAATACTGATTTCGGTCTTTTTCTGTCAAGTAGTATGAAAATTTCCCGAAAGGTCTGGATGAAATCGAGGACCAGGAGACACTTATATCATTCTTCTCCTAATTTTATAACTGTGTTTCGGGTTTGGGGTCAGATTTCAAACACTAGCCATCGTCTGGTCCTAAAATATGGATTTTGGTCCATCTTTGTCGGGTGGTACGAAAATTTCCCTGAAAGTACAGATGAAATCGAGGACCGAAGACCATAATAGCATTATTGTCCTAAATTCGTAACTCTATTTTAGGTACCTGGTACGAAAATACGCATTTCGGTCCATTTTTGTTGAGTGGTACGAAAATTGCCCCTAAAGTCCGAATGAAATTGAGGATCGGGAGACCTTTATAACATTCTTCTCTTGAATGTATAATAGTGTTTCTGTTTCTAGGTCAGATTTCAAACACTAGCTGTTGTCTGGTCTGAAATTCTGGATTTCAGTACATTTTTGTCGGATGGTACGAATATCGCCCGAAAAGTCCAGACGAAATCAAGGACCGCGAGACCCTTATAGCATTCTTCTCTTAAATTTATAACTATGTTTCATGTTCTGGGTCAGATTTCAAACACTAGCTTTCGTTTGTTCTAAAAATACCAATTTCAGACCATTTTTGTCCAGTGGTAAGAAAATCGACCGAAAAGTCTAGATGAAAGCGAGGACCAAGAGACCTTTATAGCTTTCTTCTCCTAAATTTACAACCGAGTTTCGGGTTCTCGGTCAGATTTCAAACAGTAGCCATCGTCTGGAATAATAATACGAATTTCGAACCATTTTTGTCGGGTGGTACGAAAACTTCTCCAAAAGTCCACATGAAATCGAGTATCGGGAGACCCTTATAGCATTCTTCTCCTAAATTTATAACTATGTTTCGGATTTCGGGATATATTTCAAATACTAGCCATCATGTGGTTTGAAAATACAGATTTTTTTCCATTTTTGTCTAGTGGTATGAAAATTTCCTCAAAAGTCCAAAGGAAATCAAGGACCGCGAGACCCTTATAACATTTTTCTCCTAAATTTATAACTATGTATCATGTTCTGGGTAAGGTTTTAAACACTAGCCGTCATTTGTTCTAAAAATACGGATTTAAGTCAATTTTTGTCCAGTGGTAAGAAAATCGCCCGAAAAGTCCAGATGAAATCGATGACCAGGAGACCCTTATAGCTCTCTTCTCCTAAATTTATAACTGAGATAATACGGATTTCTGTCCATTTTTGTCTAGTGGTACGAAAATTTATGTCCATTTTTGTCCAGTGGTCGAGGACTGAGAGACCCTTATAGCATTCTTCTCCTAAATTTATAATTGTGTTTCGAAATCAGGATCAGATTTCAAACACTAGCCATCATCTGGTATGAGAATACTGATTTCGGTCTTTTTCTGTCAAGTAGTATGAAAACTGCCCGAAAGGTCTGGATGAAAATTGCCCGAATTTTTTTTGAAATTTTTTTGCTTTCTTCTCATAAATTATAACTTAGTTTCAAGTTCTAAGTCAGATTTCAAACACTAGCCATTTTTTGTCGGGTGGTACGAATATCGCTCGAAATGTCTAGATGAAATCGAGGACCGCGAGACCCTTATAGCATTCTTCTTCTAAATTTATAACTATGTTTCATGTTATGGGTCATATTTCAATTACTAGCCATCGTTTGTTCCGAAAATATGGTTTTCAAAACATTTTTGTCCGGTGGTAAGAATATCACCTGAAAAGTCTAGATGAAATCAAGGACCATGAGACCCTTATTTCTTTCTTCTCCTAAATTTATAACTGAGTTTTGGGTTCTCAGTTAGATTTCAAACACTAGCCATCGTCTGGAATGATAATACCAATTTCGGTCCATTTTTGTCAGGTGGTACGAAAACCGCTTGAAAAGTCCAGATGAAATCGAGGACCGGGAAACCCTTATAGAACTCTTCTCCTATATTTATAACTTTGTATCGGGATTCAGAATATATTTCAAATAATAGCCATCGTGTGGTTTGAGAATACGGATTTATGTCCATTTTTGTCCAGTGGTATGAAAATTGCCTCAAAGTTCTAGAGGAAATCGAGGACCGAGAGACCCTTATTGCATTCTTCTCCTAAATTTATAATCGTGTTTCGAAATCGGGATCAGATTTCAAACACTAGCCATCATCTGGTATGAGAATACTGATTTCGGTCCTTTTCTGTCAAGTAGTATGAAAATTGCTCGAAAGGTCTGGATGAAATCGAGGACCAGGAGACACTTATATCACTCTTCTCCTAATTTTAAAAATGTGTTTCGGGTTTTGGGTCAGATTTCAAACACTAGCCATCGTCTGGTCCAAAAATATGGATTTCGGTCTATCTTTGTCGGGTGGTACGAAAATTTCCCTAAAAGTAAAGATGAAATCGTGGACCGAAGACCATAATAGCATTATTCTCCTATATTCATAACTCTATTTCGGGTATTGGATACGAAAATACGCATTTCGGTTCATCTTTGTCCAGTGGTACGAAAATTGCCCCAAAAGTCTGAATGAAATTGAGGATCGGGAGACCTTTATAGCTTTCTTCTCCTGAATGTATAACAGTGTTTCGGTTTCTAGGTCAGATTTCAAACACTAGCCATTGTTTAGTCCGAAATTACGGATTTCGGTCTATTTTTGTCGGGAGGTGTCAAATCTCCCGAAAAGTTCAGACGAAATCGAGGACTGTGAGACCCTTATAGCATTCTTCTCCAAAATTTATAACTACGTTTCATGTTCCGGGTAAGGTTTCAAACACTAGCCTTCGTCTGTTCTGAAAATACGGATTTCGGACAATTTTTGTTTGGTGGTTAGAAAATTGCCTGAAAAGTCCAGATGAAATCGAGGACAAGAAGACCCTTATAGCTTTCTTCTCCTAAATTTATAACTGAGTTTCGGGTTCTCGGTCAGATTTCAAACACAAGTCATCGTCTGGAATGATAATACGGATTTCAGTCCATTTTTGTCGGGTGGTACGAATATCGCTCGAAATGTCCAAATAATATCGAGGACCGCGAGACCCTTATAACATTCTTCTCCGAAATTTATAACTATGTTTCATATTACGGGTCATATTTGAATTACTAGTCGTCGTCTGTTCCGAAAATACGGATTTCAAACCATTTTTGTCTGTTGGTAAGAAAATCTCCCGAAAAGTCTAGATGTAATCAAGGACCAAGAGACCCTTATTGCTTTCTTCTCCTAAATTTATAACTGAGTTTCGGGTTCTCAATAAGATTTCAAACACTAGCCATCGTCTAGAATGATAATACGAATTTCAGTCCATTTTTGTCGGGTGGTACGAAAACCGCTTGAAAAGTCCAGATGAAATCAAGGACCGGGAGACCCTTATAGAATTCTTCTCCTATATTTATAACTTTGTATTGGGATTCGGGATATATTTCAAATAATAGCCATCGTGTGGTTTGAGAATACGAATTTATGTCCATTTTTTTCCATTGGTACGAAAATCGCCTCAAAAGTCCAGAGGAAATCGAGGACCAAGATACCCTTATAGCATTCTTCTCCTAAATTTATAATTGTGTTTCGAAATCGGGATCAGATTTCAAACACTAGCCATTGTCTGGTCCGAGAATAATGATTTTGGTCCATTTTTATCAGGTAGTATGAAAATCCCCAGAAAAGTCTAGATGGAATCGACGACTAGGAGACACTTTTAACATTCTTCCCCTAAATTTATAACTGTATTTCGGGTTCGGGGTCAGATTTCAAACCCTAGCCATCGTATGGTCCGTAAATACGGATTTCGGTCTATATTTGTATTGTGTTATGAAAATTGCTCAAACACTAGCCATCAACTAGTTCGAAATTACAAGTTTTGGGTCCATTTTTGTTCGGTGGTACGAAAATCGACCGAAAATCCCATATGAAATCAAGGACTGGGAGACCCTTATAGCATTCTTCTATTAAATTCATAATAGTGTTTCGGGTTCTTGATCAGATTTCAAACACTAGCCATCATCTGGTCCTAAAATACGGACTTTCGTCCATCTTTGTCAGGTGATACGAAAATCGCCCGAAAATTCCAGATGATATCGAGGATCGGGAGGCCCTTATAGTGTTCTTCTCCTAAATTTATAACTGTTTTTCGGGTTGTGGGTTAGATTTCAAACACTAACCATCGTCTAGTCTGAAAAAACGGATTTCATTCCATTTTAGTTGGGTGGTATGAAAAATGCCGAAAAAGTCCATATGAAAACGAGGTTTGAGAGACCCTTATAGCATTCTTATCCGAAATTTATAATTGTGTTTCGGGTTCTGGGTAAGATTTCTAACACTAGCCATCGTCCGGTAAAAAAAAAAGGATTTTGGAGCATTTTTAACTGGTCATACGAAAATCGCATGAAAAGTCTAGAAGAAATCGAAGACCTGGAAACCCTAATAGCATTTTTCTCCTTAATTCATAATTGTGTTTCTGGTTCCGTGTCAGATTTCAAAAACTTGCCATCGTCTAGTCCGAATATACTGATTTTGGTGCATTTTTGTCAAGTGGTAAAAAAACCGGTGTCAGATTTAAAACACTTGCCATGGTCTAGTCCTAAAATAAGGATTTCGGTCCATTTTTGTTCGTTGGTACGAAAATCGCCCGAAAAGTCCAGATGAAATCGTGGACCGAGAGAACCTCATAGCATTCTTCTCCTAAATTTATAACTGTGTGATAGAGTTTCAGCAAGTGTACTGAATCGTTGCAAGTAATAATAAAACGGTAGTACCGAGTGTCGAACTCAAGGATTGCGTTTTACTATTGAATTGTATTTAGTTACTAAAATTGAACAAAAAGTTCCCAAGTTGATTGAAATAATATTTAAAATTGACAACAGTAGTAAAATTGATCCTTTATAAATTGAGAAAAATGTCAGGGATGAGTTTCACTTCGAATCCAACCTTGGTGTCTAATTTGATCGTAGTTATTGAATTCCTTTATTGAATTATTATCGAATTCTCTTTGTTATTTTTGCCCTAATGTCTTAGTGACAGAACCTTTAATTCCAAAGTAACCCCTAATTCCTTAGTAGATTTAAGATTAGAATTAAGCATTACCGTATAGAAATTATCTTGTAAATTATTGTTTTGCAACTAATTTAATTGGTTTCATAACCTGCACCTATGTCTAGACTATAAATTCATGAACTTCTCATCTCAAGGATTCGTAAAGTCCACTTCCGTTTCAAAATAAAAATCGTAGAACATTTTAATGTTGATCAAGCAATAAAAAGCATTAAGCACAAAGATGAGAAAAATAATTCAATAAACTCATTCATATAACTAGAAATCAAATCATAAAAATAAGGGTTTCATCTTGTTACACTCATCCCTAACAAATAGGGTTTAGTTACTCATGACAGAGATAAAAGAGATAGAGATTAGAGAAGAATTACAAGAAGGATTCATGAATGATTCTTGATAAAACTGCTCCAATGATGTTAGAAACGACCGTCTTTGAGTTTCTATGCTAGGGCACAAGTCTTCCAACTTCCCAAGAGTCAAAAAGATCCCTAAAACAAAAAAAAAAATTGCGTTTTTATGAATGCTGATGAGCGCCGCGCCCCCCAGGCATAGAAAACGCACTTCAGGCGTGCCTGGACAGTGTTGAACGGCTAGAAAAGCGCGGCTGGCGCGCTTCAAGCGCACAACATCTACTATTTGACGTATAGTGCATTTTGCTCCTCTTTCGAGTCTGAATTTGGTTCTGATGTCTTCATGAAAGTTGTAGCTATGGATCTTAGAATTCATTTGTACTTAGTTGGACTCCAATTGGATATCTAGAACTTCAGATATGGCTAAAATACTCTACATAGGTCATGTTGATTTCTCACCAAAATTCAGTACTGCACTAAAACAAAGTAACAACACAAAACTCCGAAAAATCCCTACTTAATCAAGGAAATAATAAAATAAGTATTTCATTAAATAAAAGATCTAAAATCAACAAAATATATCAAATAACTCCTTAAGCAACAAACTTAATCTATTGTTTGTCCCCGAGCAACAATTTATTTCAGATTTTGTGTAGTTAAAAGCAAATTTAAAATCAATTTCTCAAAGCAAATCAATCTCAATTTTCAAAGTTTCAGCTACTACAAAACATTCATCATGCTCTATGAATGCTTACAAAAAAACGACACAATTTGTACACTTTAGCATTCATTCATCAAGTTCAACTCTTTCTTCACACAATCTCACCAAAATTTCTCTCAAGTGTTTAGAAAGGGCTACGAATTTATTACTCAAATCCGAGAACATGCACCACGCTACCATAGACTTGAAAAAATTCTAGTTAGCAATCACAATGCAGCAAACACATACACTTTTGGAGGACTTTCGAGTTGTAATGGGGCTTAGGTAAGGGTAGGACATTTTGGGATAGTAGGCTTTACTACTTGGAGTTCGGCATACATTTCCAAATTATTCTACCATTTTTTATTTTTCTTCACCTTTTCATTCTGGAGATTCTCAAACATTGACAAAAGAACCAAGAAGATATTATTTACCAAAGTACACAAATTGAATTTTTTTTCTTCTTTTTTTTTCTTCTTTCTTCTTTCTTTTTCTTTTTATTCTTTTTTTTTCTTTTCTTTTTGTCAGAATCACCACCCCAAACTTAAAAGGTTGTTATCCCATGAGCAACCCCAAACTTAGAATTTTATCAAGACAATAATTTTTTTTTCTACCTAACTCCAAGTAAGGTGATTTAATTAAAGTCAGGTATTTGGCTTGTAATGTGGCTAGTAACCGAAATAAAAGGGCAAGGCTCAAAGGGGCTAGCAAGACCAATAAAATTACCTCAATGTATGCATAAATTACAAGTGATGTAAGTCAGAATTAGTGCAAGTTCTAAAGGGATAACACATGTCTGGATAATCACACAACAAAGAATTTAAGTGTTTAGGCTCAAAAGCTCATAGCTAGGATAATAAGAAAGAGTATGAACTATCTAAATGATGCTAAACATGTCACTAAATTTTTTTTATGAAAAATTGATGGCAAGTTAGACTTCTGCAACCTCAGAGTAATCAACAATGTATGCATTAGTGAAACTTATCGAATTGAGAAATTATATGAGCAAAAAAATAGAGTTTAAAATTCAAAACCCCAAACAGAAAACTTAAGACCAAATGCAAGTTGTTAATAATTCTTCATCATAGTGCACGTTTACACAATTAGAAAGAAACAAATTCAAATAACAAAAATAAGATTTCAAAAAATAAAAGTTACCTATACCTGTGGGTTGCCTCCCACGAAGCGCTTCTTTAAAGTCATTAGCTTGACGTCTCAACTACCATCAAGGTGGCATGTATGAAAGGAAGAATACATCATCCTTCTCACCAAAAGATACATATTTCAAGTGAGGTGGCAATTTCTTGAGTTCAACCAATGGCGTATCTTTCTTTTTCTCTACATATTCATCTTCATTCCCCTTCAATGTAGTGGGAAAACAAGGAGAGTAAGATGATGATTCTTCTAACATGGCTAAAACCTTTTTCACCTTTGGATCTTTACTTCCTTTAACAACATCTAGGGGTAGGCATGACACTCTTTCTAATGGCATAATGGGTCCTTGATGTTCAACTTCTAATGGCATAATGGTCCTTGATGTTCAACTTCTTCATCGACTATCGAATTAAAAATCTCAATTCGGTTGCACCCTTCTTTTTCGTTTGAATGCTCTGTGGCTTTTAAAATATTGAATGTAATTGTTTCCTCATTTACCTTAAAGGTTAAGGTGCCATCTGCTACATCAATATGGGTCAAATTTCGAACACGAGCCATCGTCTGGTTCGAAATTACGGATTTCGGTCAATTTTTGTAGGGTGGTATGAAAGTCGCCCTAATTGTCCAGATGAAATCGAGGACCGGGAGATCCTTATAGCATTCTTCTCCTAAAATGATAACTGTGTTTTGCGTTCTGGGTTAGATTTCAAACACTACCCATGTAGCACTCTTCTACTAAATTTATAACTTTGTTTCGGGTTCTGCGTGATATTTCAAAAACTAGCCATCGTCTGGTATGAAATTATGGATTACAATCCATTTTTGTCGCGTGTTACGAAAATTTCCCGAAAAGTACAGATGAAATCGAAACCTCGAGACCCTTATAGCATTCTTCTCTGAAAAGTACAGATGAAATCGGAACCTGGAGACCCTTATAGCATTATTTTGACAATTCATGCTCTCTCTTATTATCTTAGTTGTGTGCTTTTGGGAGACATGTGTTATCCCTTCAGAAGTTGCACTAATTATGACTTGCATCACTTGTAATTTATGCATACACTAAGGCAAATTTATTTGGTTGTTTGAACCTTTTTAACTACCCTATGCAAATTTTATCGCTTGCTAGCCACTTTGAGCCTTGCCCTTTCTTTCGGTTACTAGCCACAATAGAAGCCAAAGACCTGACTTGAACTCAATCACCTTAGTTGGAGTTAGGTAGGAAAAGTTTTGTCTTGTCTTGGTAAAATTCTAAGTTTGGGGTTGCTCAGGGAATAGCAACATTTTAGGTTTGGGTTGGTGATTCGCATAAAAAGAGAAAAAAAAGAAGAAAAATAAAAAAAAATAAAAAAATAGTTTGTGTACTTTGATAAATAATATCTTCTTGGTTCTTTTGTCAATGTTTGAGAATCTACACAATGAAAAAAGTGAAGAAATATAAAAAGTGGTAGAATATTTGAAAATGTATGCCTAACTCGAAGTAGTAAAGCCTACTATCCCAAAATGTCTTACCCTTACCTAAGCCCCATTACAACCCAAAAATCCTCCAAAAGTGTATCCTTATAGATTTCTTCTCCTATATTTATATTTTTATTTTAGGTTTCGTGTCAGATTTAAAACATTTGCCATTGTCTGGTCCGAAATTACGGGGGTGGTACGAAAATCGCCCAAAAAATACATATGAAATCGAGAATCGGTAGACCTTTATAGCATTCTTCTCCTAAATTTATAATTGTGTTTCAGGATCTGGGTCAGATTTAAAACACTAGCCATCGTCTGGTCCGAGAATACGGATTTATATCAAGTTTTGTCGGGTGGATTGAAAATCGCTTGGAAAGTCCAGATGAAACCGAGTACCGAGACACCCTTATAGCATTCTTCTCCTAAATTTATAAATGTGTTCATGGTCAGATTTTAGACGCTAGCCATCGTCTGGTCCGAAAATACGGATTGTGGTCCATTTTTTTCGAGTGGTATGAAATCGCCCGAAAAGTCCAAATGAAATTGAGGACCGAGATACCCTTATAGCATTCTTCTCCTAAATTCATAAATGTGTTTCGGGTTCCGGATCAATTTTCAAACACTAGTCATCGTCTGGTCCAAAAATAAGGATTTCGGCCCATTTTTATCGAGTGGTACCAAAATCGCCCAAATAGTCCAAATGAAATCTTGGATCGAGAGACCCTTATTGCATTCTTCTACTAAATTTATAACTTTGTTTCAGGTTCCGGGTCATATTTTAAACTCTAGCCATCATATAGTCCGAATATACGGATTTCGGTCCATTTTTGTCGGGTGGTACAAAAACCGCATGAAAAGTCTAAGAGAAATTTATAACAGTGTTTCAGGTTCGAAGACATATTTTAAACACTAGCCATCGTCTGGTCTGAAAATACAGATTTCAGTTCATTTTTGTCTGGTGGTACAAAAATCGCCGGAAAAGTCATAATGAAATCGAGAACCTGGGAAACCCTTATAGGATTCTAATCCTATATTTAAAACTGTGTTTCTGGTCAAATTTCAAACACGCCAGATGAAAACTCCAGATGAAAACGAGGACTGGAAGACCCATATAGCATTCTTCTACTAAATTTATAACTACATTTTGGATTTCGGGTCTGATTTCAAACACTAGCCATCGTCTGGTCCGAAAATACTTATTTCGGTCCATTTTTGTTGGGTGGTACTAAAATTGCCCGAAAAGTGCAGATGAAAACAAGGACTAGGAGACCCTAATAGCATTCTTCTCCTAAATTTATAACTGTATTTTGGATTTCAGGTCAGATTTCAAACAGCCATCGTCTGGTCCGAAAATACGAATTTCGATCGATTTTTTTTGGTATTTAGCATTTAGCATTTTAATCCAATTTAAAATTTAGCATTTAGCATTTTAATCCAATTTATTTTACTAAGAATGCAAAGATACTATCCAATCATACCAGTCCAAACAAACTGACAACATTTACAACGATAAAATCTGATGAAAAATCATGTAGTGCAACGTCCATTTTTATTTTCTTAATTTATTTTTATTTTTATTTTTATTTTTATTTTGAAATAATACCCCCACAAATAAAATCCTAAATAATACACCCACACTTAAATTACAAATTGTCCTTAAAGGTGAAACTGACATATTTTTGCAGCAAATTTGACAGCGAAAGAGCTATCTTGCTGAAAAGACCTGCATGGCCAAGATGGGTAAGGCAAATTAGAAATCACATCAATCTTGGCAGAATCCACTTCCATCCCATTTTTAGAGATCGCAAGTCCCAAAACTATGCCTTGTTCAACTATAAAATGATATTTTTCATAATTCGCACATGGTTAGTTTCAATACATCTATGCAAAACTCTTTCTAAATTGTTCAAGCATGCATCAAATGAGGAACCATAAACAGTAAAGTCATCCATGAAACTTTCGAAGCAAGTGTATTAAACAAGATTTAAGTTCAAATGGTATAGTAACTTCAGGATATGTCATACACAATGCATTATAAGTGACATTAGCTAAAATTGAAGGGAAAAATCTAATACCCTATAAAATAAAATCAAAAAAATATAAAAATACCACCAAAAATATCTACAAAACAAATAAAGGCAACACAAATTTTTTTAGAATTTTTGGAGAATATGAAAAATTCAAAAAATTAAAAAAAAAGGTCTAAACAAAGGAATTTGGGATTTTTAGCGTCGAATCCCGTAAGAAGTCCCTTCTATGGGAGTCCTGTTCGTTGATTTTTTTCTGATTTTCTGGCAAAATTTCGGGGGAATCCGAGACAATCGCCTAAAAACTGGGTTTTTTTCACTAGCTATCTAGGATGGGTGACCTTCTGGGAAGTCCTCGTGTTGCACCTTTTTTTTATTCTATTTTTTGCCGAAAAATTCACGGAACAGTTGATCAAAAAGCGATTTTCGGGTCGGTTGTTTTATTTGTTGTTGGAAATAAATATAAGATTAGTTTGTCTTTACAAAGAAAGTTTCATGCTTCGGATGGATTTCAATTAGTTAGTCGGGGGTGCCTATTTTTGCGGTATTTTCTTTGTAGCAACGCGTATATACAATTACGACGCATTAATTTACAGGTGCGATCATACCAGCACTAATGCACCGGATCCCATCAGAACTCCGCAGTTAAGCGTGCTTGGGCGAGAGTAGTACTAGGATGGGTGACCTCCTGGGAAGTCCTCGTGTTGCACCTTTTTTTTTATTCTATTTTTTGCCGAAAAATTCACGGAACAGTTGGGGGAACAGTTGATCAAAAAGCGATTTTCGGGTCGGTTGTTTTATTTGTTGTTGGAAATAAATATAAGATTAGTTTGTCTTTACAAAGAAAGTTTCATGCTTCGGATGGATTTCAATTAGTTAGTCGGGGGTGCCTATTTTTGCGGTATTTTCTTTGTAGCAACGCGTATATACAATTACGACGCATTAATTTACAGGTGCGATCATACCAGCACTAATGCACCGGATCCCATCAGAACTCCGCAGTTAAGCGTGCTTGGGCGAGAGTAGTACTAGGATGGGTGACCTCCTGGGAAGTCCTCGTGTTGCACCTTTTTTTTTATTCTATTTTTTGCCGAAAAATTCACGGAACAGTTGGGGGAACAGTTGATCAAAAAGCGATTTTCGGGTCGGTTGTTTTATTTGTTGTTGGAAATAAATATAAGATTAGTTTGTCTTTACAAAGAAAGTTTCATGTTTCGGATGGATTTCAATTAGTTAGTCGGGGGTGCCTATTTTTGCGGTATTTTCTTTGTAGCAACGCGTATATACAATTACGACGCATTAATTTACAGGTGCGATCATACCAGCACTAATGCACCGGATCCCATCAGAACTCCGCAGTTAAGCGTGCTTGGGCGAGAGTAGTACTAGGATGGGTGACCTCCTGGGAAGTCCTCGTGTTGCACCTTTTTTTTATTCTATTTTTTGCCGAAAAAGTCACGGAACAGTTGATCAAAAAGCGATTTTCGGGTCGGTTGTTTTATTTGTTGTTGGAAATAAATATAAGATTAGTTGTTCTTTACAAAGAAAGTTTCATGCTTCGGATGGATTTCAATTAGTTAGTCAGGGGTGCCTATTT
>NC_021162.2:30883618-30902845 GCF_000331145.2 Cicer arietinum | reverse complement strand
CACTAATGCACCGGATCCCATCAGAACTCCGCAGTTAAGCGTGCTTGTGCGAGAGTAGTACTAAAATGGGTGACCTCCTGGGAAGTCCAAGTGTTGCACCCTTTTTTTATTCTATTTTTTGCCGAAAAATTCACGGAACAGTTGATCAAAAAGCGATTTTCGGGTCGGTTGTTTTATTTGTTGTTAGAAATAAATATAAGATTAGTTTGTCTTTACAAAGAAAGTTTCATGCTTCGGATGGATTTCAATTAGTTAGTCGGGGGTGCCTATTTTTGCGGTATTTTCTTTGTAGCAACGCGTATATACAATTACGACGCATTAATTTGCAGGTGCGATCATACCAGCACTAATGCACCGGATCCCATCAGAACTCCGCAGTTAAGCGTGCTTTGGCGAGAATAGTACTAGAATGGGTGACCTCCTGGAAAGTCCTCGTGTTGCACCTTTTTTTTATTTTATTTTTTGCCGAAAAATTCACGGAACAGTTGATCAAAAAGCGATTTTCGGGTCGGTTGTTTTATTTGTTGTTGGAAATAAATATAAGATTAGTTTGTCTTTACAAAGAAAGTTTCATGCTTCGGATGGATTTCAATTAGTTAGTCGGGGGTGCCTATTTTTGCGGTATTTTCTTTGTAGCAACGCGTATATACAATTACGACGCACTAATTTACAGGTGAGATCATACCAGCACTAATGCACCGGATCCCATCAGAACTCCGTAGTTAAGCGTGCTTGGGCAAGAGTAGTACTATGATGGGAGACCTCCTGGGAAGTCCTCGTGTTGCACCTTTTTTTTATTCTATTTTTTGCCAAAAAATTCACGGAACAGTTGATCAAAAAGCGATTTTCGGGTCGGTTGTTTTATTTGTTGTTGGAAATAAATATAAGATTAGTTTGTCTTTACAAAGAAAGTTTCATGCTTCGGATGGATTTCAATTAGTTAGTCGGGGGTGCCTATTTTTGCGGTATTTTCTTTGTAGCAACGCGTATATACAATTACGACGCATTAATTTACAGGTGCAATCATACCAGCACTAATGCACCGGATCCCATTAGAACTCCGCAGTTAAGCGTGCTTCGGCGAGAGTAGTACTAGGATGGGTGACCTCCTTTGAAGTCCACGTGTTGCACCTTTTTTTTATTCTATTTTTTGCCGAAAAATTCTCGGAACAGTCGATCAAAAAGCGATTTTCGGGTCGGTTGTTTTATTTGTTGTTGGAAATAAATATAAGATTAGTTTGTCTTTAAAAAGAAAGTTTCATACTTCGGATGGATTTCAATTAGTTAGTCGGGGGTGCCTATTTTTGCGGTATTTTCTTTGTAGCAACGCGTATATACAATTACGACGCATTAATTTACAGGTGCGATCATACCAGCACTAATGCACCGGATCCCATCAGAACTCCGCAGTTAAGCGTGCTTGGGCGAGAGTAGTACTAGGATGGGTGACCTCCTGGGAAGTCCTCGTGTTGCACCTTTTTTTTTATTCTATTTTTTGCCGAAAAATTCACGGAACAGTTGGGGGAACAGTTGATCAAAAAGCGATTTTCGGGTCGGTTGTTTTATTTGTTGTTGGAAATAAATATAAGATTAGTTTGTCTTTACAAAGAAAGTTTCATGCTTCGGATGGATTTCAATTAGTTAGTCGGGGGTGCCTATTTTTGCGGTATTTTCTTTGTAGCAACGCGTATATACAATTACGACGCATTTATTTACAGGTGCGATCATACCAGCACTAATGAACTGGATCCCATCAGAACTCCGCAGTTAAGCGTGCTTGGGCGAGAGTAGTATTAGGATGGGTCACCTCCTGGAAATCCTCGTGTTGCACCTTTTTTTTATTCTATTTTTTGCCGAAAAATTCACAGAACACAGTTGCAAAAAGAGATTTTCGGGTCGCGTTTTTCATTTGTGTTTGGAAATAATCGGATGGATTTCAATTAGTTAGTCGGGGGTGCCTATTTTTGCGGTATTTTCTTTGTAGCAACGCGTATATACAATTACGACGCATTAATTTACAGGTGCGGTCATACCAGCACTAATGCACCGGATCCGATCAGAACGCAGCAGATAAGCGTGCTTGGGCGAGAGTAGTACTAGGACGGGTGACCTCCTGGGAAGTCCTCGTGTTGCACCTTTTTTTCATTCTATTTTTTGCCGAAAAATTCACGGAACAGTTGATCAAAAAGCGATTTTCGGGTCTGTTGTTTTATTTGTTGTAAGAAATAAATATAAGATTAGTTTGTCTTTACAAAGAAAGTTTCATGCTTCGGATGGATTTCAATTAGTTAGTCGGGGGTGCCTATTTTTGCGGTATTTTCTTTGTAACAACGCGTATATACAATTACGACGCATTAATTTACAGGTGCGATCATACCAGCACTAATGCACCGGATCCCTGTCAGAATTCTGCAGTTAAGCGTGCTTGGGCGAGAGTAGTACTAGGATGGGTGACCTCCTGGGAAGTCCTCGTGTTGCAACTTTTTTTTATTCTATTTTTTGCCGAAAAATTCACAGACAGTTGATCAAAAAAGCGATTTTCGGGTCGGTTGTTTTATTTGTTGTTGGAAATAAATATAAGATTAGTTTGTCTTTACAAAGAAAGTTTCATGCTTCGGATGGATTTCAATTAGTTAGTCGGGAGTGCCTATTTTTGCGGTATTTTCTTTGTAGCAACGCGTATATACAATTACGACGCATTAATTTACAGGTGCGATCATACCAGCACTAATGCACCGGATCCCATCAGAACTCCGCAGTTAAGCGTGCTTGGGCGAGAGTAGTACTAGGATGGGTGACCTCCTGGGAAGTCCTCGTGTTGCACCTTTTTTTTTATTCTATTTTTTGCCGAAAAATTCACGGAACAGTTGGGGGAACAGTTGATCAAAAAGCGATTTTCGTGTCGGTCGTTTTATTTGTTGTTGGAAATAAATATAAGATTAGTTTGTCTTTACAAAGAAAGTTTCATGCTTCGGATGGATTTCAATTAGTTAGTCGGGGGTGCCTATTTTTGCGGTATTTTCTTTGTAGCAACGCGTATATACAATTACGACGCATTAATTTACAGGTGCGATCATACCAGCACTAATGCACCGGATCCCATCAGAACTCCGCAGTTAAGCGTGCTTGGGCGAGAGTAGTACTAGGATGGGTGACCTCCTGGGAAGTCCTCGTGTTGCACCTTTTTTTTTATTCTATTTTTTGCCGAAAAATTCACGGAACAGTTGGGGGAACAGTTGATCAAAAAGCGATTTTCGTGTCGGTCGTTTTATTTGTTGTTGGAAATAAATATAAGATTAGTTTGTCTTTACAAAGAAAGTTTCATGCTTCGGATGGATTTCAATTAGTTAGTCGGGGGTGCCTATTTTTGCGGTATTTTCTTTGTAGCAACGCGTATATACAATTACGACGCATTAATTTACAGGTGCGATCATACCAGCACTAATGCACCGGATCCCATCAGAACTCCGCAGTTAAGCGTGCTTGGGCGAGAGTAGTACTAGGATGGGTGACCTCCTGGGAAGTCCTCGTGTTGCACCTTTTTTTTTATTCTATTTTTTGCCGAAAAATTCACGGAACAGTTGATCAAAAAGCGATTTTCGTGTCGGTCGTTTTATTTGTTGTTGGAAATAAATATAAGATTAGTTTGTCTTTACAAAGAAAGTTTCATGCTTCGGATGGATTTCAATTAGTTAGTCGGGGGTGCCTATTTTTGCGGTATTTTCTTTGTAGCAACGCGTATATACAATTACGACGCATTAATTTACAGGTGCGATCATACCAGCACTAATGCACCGGATCCCATCAGAACTCCGCAGTTAAGCGTGCTTGGGCGAGAGTAGTACTAGGATGGGTGACCTCCTGGGAAGTCCTCGTGTTGCACCTTTTTTTTTATTCTATTTTTTGCCGAAAAATTCACGGAACAGTTGGGGGAACAGTTGATCAAAAAGCGATTTTCGGGTCGGTTGTTTTATTTGTTGTTGGAAATAAATATAAGATTAGTTTGTCTTTACAAAGAAATTTTCATGCTTCGGATGGATTTCAAATAGTTAGTCGGGGGTGCCTATTTTTGCGGTATTTTCTTTGTAGCAACGCGTATATTCAATTACGACGCATTATTTTACAGGTGCGGTCATACAAGCACTAATGCACCGGATCCCATCATAACTCAGCAGATAAGCTTGCTTGGGCGAGAGTAGTACTAGGATGGGTGACCTCTTCGGAAGTCCTCGTGTTGCACCTTTTTTTCATTCTATTTTTTGCCGAAAAATTCACGGAACAGTTGATCAAAAAGCGATTTTCGGGTCGGTTGTTTTATTTGTTGTTGGAAATAAATATAAGATAAGTTTGTCTTTACAAAGAAAGTTTCATGCTTCGGATGGATTTCAATTAGTTAGTCGGGGGTGCCTATTTTTGCGGTATTTTCTTTGTAGCAACGCGTATATACAATTTCGACGCATTAATTTACAGGTGCGATCATACCAGCACTAATTCAACGAATCCCGTCAGAACTCCGCATTTAAGCGTGCTTGGGCGAGAGTAGTACTAGGATGGGTGACCTCCTGGGAAGTTCTCTAGTTGCAGCTTTTTTTTATTCTATTTTTTGCCGAAAAATTCACGGAACAGTTGATCAAAAAGCGATTTTCTGGTCGGTTGTTTTATTTGTTGTTGGAAATAAATATAAGATTAGTTTGTCTTTACAAAGAAAGTTTCATGCTTCGGATGGATTTCAATTAGTTAGTCGGGGGTGCCTATTTTTGCGGTATTTTCTTTGTAGCAACGCGTATATACAATTACGACGCATTAATTTACAGGTGCGATCATACCAGCACTAATTCAACGAATCCCGTCAGAACTCCGCATTTAAGCGTGCTTGGGCGAGAGTAGTACTAGGATGGGTGACCTCCTGGGAAGTCCTCGTGTTGCACCTTTTTTTTATTCAATTTTTTACCGAAAAATTCACGAACAGTTGATCAAAAAGCGATTTTCGGGTCGATTGTTTTATTTGTTGTTGGAAATAACTATAAGATTAGTTTGTCTTTACAAAGAAAGTTTCATGCTTCGGTTGGATTTCAATTAGTTAGTCGGGGGTGCCTATTTTTGCGGTATTTTCTTTGTAGCAACGCGTATATACAATTACGACGCATTAATTTACAGGTGCGATCATACCAGCACTAATTCAACGAATCCCATCAGAACTCCGCAGTTAAGCGTGCTTGGGCGAGAGTAGTACTAGGATGGGTGACCTCCTGGGAAGTCCTCGTGTTGCACCTTTTTTTTTATTCTATTTTTTGCCGAAAAATTCACGGAACAGTTGGGGGAACAGTTGATCAAAAAGCGATTTTCGGGTCGGTTGTTTTATTTGTTGTTGGAAATAAATATAAGATTAGTTTGTCTTTACAAAGAAAGTTTCATGCTTCGGATGGATTTCAATTAGTTAGTCGGGGGTGCCTATTTTTGCGGTATTTTCTTTGTAGCAACGCGTATATACAATTACGACGCATTAATTTGCAGGTGCGATCATACTAGCACTAATGCACCGGATCACGTCAGAACTCCGCAGTTATGCGTGCTTGGGCGAGAGTAGTACTAGGATGGGTGACCTCCTGGGAAGTCCTCGTGTTGCACCTTTTTTTTATTCTATTTTTTACCGAAAAATTCACGAACAGTTGATCAAAAAGCGATTTTCGGATCGATTGTTTTATTTGTTTTTGGAAATAAATATAAGATTAGTTTGTCTTTACAAAGAAAGTTTCATGCTTCGGTTGGATTTCAATTAGTTAGTCGGGGGTGCCTATTTTTGCGGTATTTTCTTTGTAGCAACGCGTATATACAATTACGACGCATTAATTTACAGGTGCGATCATACCAACATTAATGCACCGGATCCCATCAGAACTCCGCAGACAAGCGTGCTTGGGCGAGAGTAGTACTAGGATGGGTGACCTCCTCGGAAGTCCTCGTGTTGCACCTTTTTTTTATTCTATTTTTTGCCGAAAAATTCACGGAACAGTTGATCAAAAAGCGATTTTCGGGTCGGTTGTTTTATTTGTTGTTCGAAATAAATATAAGATTAGTTTGTCTTTACAAAGAAGGTTTCATGCTTCGGATGGATTTCAATTACTTAGTCGGGGGTGCCTATGTTTGCGGTATTTTCTTTGTAGCAACGCGTATATACAATTACGACGCATTAATTTACAGGTGCGATCATACCAGCACTAATGCACCGGATCCCATCAGAACTCCGCAGTTAAGCGTGCTTGGGCGAGAGTAGTACTAGGATGGGTGACCTCCTGGGAAGTCCTCGTGTTGCACCTTTTTTATATTCTATTTTTTGCCGAAAAATTCACGGAACAGTTGATTAAAAAGCGATTTTCGGGTCGGTTATTTTATTTGTTGTTGGAAATAAATATAAGATTAGTTTGTCTTTACAAAGAAAGTTTCATGCTTCGGATGGATTTCAATTAGTTAGTCGGGGGTGCCTATTTTTGCGGTATTTTCTTTGTAGCAACGCATATATACAATTACGACGCATTAATTTACAGGTGAGATCATACCAGCACTACTGCACTGGATCCCATCAGAACTCCGCAATTAAGCGTGCTTGGGCGATAGTAGTACTAGGATGGGTGACCTCTGCCTATTTTTGCGGTATTTTCTTTGTTGCAACGCGTATATACAATTACGACACATTAATTTACAGGCAATTAGTTAGTCGGGGGGGCCTATTTTTGCGGTATTTTCTTTGTTGCAACGCGTATATACAATTACGACACATTAATTTACAGGCAATTAGTTAGTCGGGGGGGCCTATTTTTGCGGTATTTTCTTTGTTGCAACGCGTATATACAATTACGACACATTAATTTACAGGCAATTAGTTAGTCGGGGGGGCCTATTTTTGCGGTATTTTCTTTGTTGCAACGCGTATATACAATTACGACACATTAATTTACAGGCAATTAGTTAGTCGGGGGGGCCTATTTTTGCGGTATTTTCTTTGTTGCAACGCGTATATACAATTACGACACATTAATTTACAGGCAATTAGTTAGTCGGGGGGGCCTATTTTTGCGGTATTTTCTTTGTTGCAACGCGTATATACAATTACGACACATTAATTTACAGGCAATTAGTTAGTCGGGGGGGCCTATTTTTGCGGTATTTTCTTTGTTGCAACGCGTATATACAATTACGACACATTAATTTACAGGCAATTAGTTAGTCGGGGGGGCCTATTTTTGCGGTATTTTCTTTGTTGCAACGCGTATATACAATTACGACACATTAATTTACAGGCAATTAGTTAGTCGGGGGGGCCTATTTTTGCGGTATTTTCTTTGTTGCAACGCGTATATACAATTACGACACATTAATTTACAGGCAATTAGTTAGTCGGGGGGGCCTATTTTTGCGGTATTTTCTTTGTTGCAACGCGTATATACAATTACGACACATTAATTTACAGGCAATTAGTTAGTCGGGGGGGCCTATTTTTGCGGTATTTTCTTTGTTGCAACGCGTATATACAATTACGACACATTAATTTACAGGCAATTAGTTAGTCGGGGGGGCCTATTTTTGCGGTATTTTCTTTGTTGCAACGCGTATATACAATTACGACACATTAATTTACAGGCAATTAGTTAGTCGGGGGGGCCTATTTTTGCGGTATTTTCTTTGTTGCAACGCGTATATACAATTACGACACATTAATTTACAGGCAATTAGTTAGTCGGGGGGGCCTATTTTTGCGGTATTTTCTTTGTTGCAACGCGTATATACAATTACGACACATTAATTTACAGGCAATTAGTTAGTCGGGGGGGCCTATTTTTGCGGTATTTTCTTTGTTGCAACGCGTATATACAATTACGACACATTAATTTACAGGCAATTAGTTAGTCGGGGGGGCCTATTTTTGCGGTATTTTCTTTGTAGCAACGCGTATATCTACAATTATGACGCATTAATTTACAGGTGCGGTCATACCAGCACTAATGCACCGGATTCCATCAGAACTCCGCAATTAAGCGTGCTTGGGCGAGAGTAGTTCTAGGATGGGTGACCTCCTGGGAAGTTCTCTAGTTGCAGCTTGTTTTTATTCTATTTTTTGCCGAAAAATTCACGGAACAGTTGATTAAAAAGCGATTTTCGTGTCGGTCGTTTTATTTGTTGTTCGAAATAAATATAAGATTAGTTTGTCTTTACAAAGAAAGTTTCATGCGTCGGATGGATTTCAATTAGTTAATGGGAAGTACCTATTTTTGCGGTATTTTCTTTGTAGCAACGCGTATATACAATTACGACGCATTAATTTACAGGTGCGATCATACCAGCACTAATGCACCGGATCCTATCAGAACTCCGCAGTGAAGCGTGCTTGGGCGAGAGTAGTACTAGGATGGGTGACCTCCTAGGAAGTCCCCGTGTTGCACCTTTTTTTTATTCTATTTTTTGCCGAAAATTTCACGGAACAGTTGTTCAAAAAGCGATTTTCGGGTCGGTTGTTTCATTTGTTGTTGGAAATAAATGTAAGATTAGTTTGTCATTACAAAGAAAGTTTCATGCCTCAGATGGATTTCAATTAGTTAGTCGGGGGTGCCTATTTTTGCGGTATTTTCTTTGTAGCAACGCGTATATACAATTACGACGCATTAATTTACAGGTGCGATCATACCAGCACTAATGCACCGGATCCCATCAGAACTCCGCAGTGAAGCGTGCTTGGGCGACAGTAGTACTAGGATGGGTGACCTCCTTTGAAGTCCTCGTGTTGCACCTTTTTTTTATTCTATTTTTTGCCGAAAAATTCACGGAACAGTTGATCAAAAAGCGATTTTCGTGTCGGTCGTTTTATTTGTTGTTGGAAATAAATATAAGATTAGTTTGTCTTTACAAAGAAAGTTTCATGCTTCGGATGGATTTCAATTAGTTAGTCGGGGGTGCCTATTTTTGCGGTATTTTCTTTGTAGCAACGCGTATATATAATTACGACGCATTAATTTACAGGTGCGATCATTACAGCACTAATGCACCGGATCCCATCAGAACTCCGCAGTCAAGCGTGCTTGGGCGACAGTAGTACTAGGATGGGTGACCTCCTTTGAAGTCCTCGTGTTGCACCTTTTTTTTATTCTATTTTTTGCCGAAAAATTCACGGAGCAGTTGATCAAAAAGCAATTTTCGGGTCGGTTGTTTTATTTGTTGTTGGAAATAAATGTAAGATTAGTTTGTCTTTACAAAGAAAGTTTCATGCCTCGGATGGATTTCAATTAGTTAGTCGGGGGTGCCTATTTTTGCGGTATTTTCTTTGTAGCAACGCGTATATACAATTACGACGCATTAATTTGCAGGTGCGATCATACCAGCACTAATGCAACGGATCGCATCAGAACTCCGCAGTTAAGCGTGCTTGGGCGAGAGTAGTACTAGGACGGGTGACCTCCTTGGAACTCCTCGTGTTGCACCATTTTTTTATTATATTTTGTGCCGAAAAATTCACGGAACAGTCGATCAAAAAGAGATTTTCGGGTCGGTTGTTTTATTTGTTGTTGGAAATAAATGTAAGATTAGTTTGTCTTTACAAAGAAAGTTTCATGCTTCGGATGGATTTCAATTAGTTAGTCGGGGGTGCCTATTTTTGCGGTATTTTCTTTGTAGCAACACGTATATACAATTACGACGCATTAATTTACAGGTTCGATCATACCAGCACTAAATCACCGGATCCCATCAGAACTACGCAGTTAAGCATGTTTGGGCGACAGTAGTACTAGGATGGGTGACCTCGTGGGAAGTCCTCTTGTTGCACCTTTTTTTTATTCTATTTTTTGCGGAAAATTTCACGGAACAGTTGATCGCACCTGTAAAATAGAATCAGTCGGTTGTTTTATTTGTTGATGGAAATAAATATAAGATTAGTATGTCTTTAAAAAAGAAACTTTCATGCTTCAGATGGATTTCAATTAGTTAGTCTGAGGTGCCTATTTTTGCGGTATTTTCTTTGTCGCAACGCGTATATACAATTACGACGCATTAATTTACATGTGGATCATTTTAGCACTAATGCACCAGATCCCATCAGAACTCCGTAGTTAAGCGTGCTTGGGCGAGAGTAGTACAAGGATGGGTGACCTCCTAGGAAGTCCTCGTTTTGAACCTTTTTTTTATTCTATTTTTTGCTGAAAAATTCACGGGACAGTTGATCAAAAAGTAATTTTCGTGTCGGTTGTTTTATTTGTCGCTGGAAATAAATATAAGATTAGTTTGTCTTTACAAAGAAAGTTTCATGCTTCGGATGGATTTCATTTAGTTAGTCGAGGGTGCCTATTTTTGCGGTATTTTCTTTGTAGCAACGCGTATATACAATTACGACGCATTAATTTACAAGTGCACCCATACCAGTACTAATGCACCGGATCCCATCAGAAATCCACAATTAAGCGTGCTTGGCCGCGAGAAGTACTATTATGGGTGACCTCCAGGGAAGTCCACGTGTTGCACCGTTTTTTTATTCTATTTTTTGCCCAAATATTCACGGAACAGTTGATCAAAAATCGATTTTTGCGTCGGTTGTTTTATTTGTTGTTGGAAATAAATATAAGATTAGTTTGTCTTTACAAAGAAAGTTTCATGCATCGGATGAATTTCAATTAGTTAGTCGGAGGTGCCTATTTTTGTAGTATTTTCTTTGTAGTAACGCGTATATACAATTATGACGCGTTAATTTCTAGGTGCGATCATACCAGCACTAATGCACCGGATCCCATCAGAACTCCCCAGTTAAGCGTGCTTGGGCGAGAGTAGTACTTCGATGGGTGACCTGCTGGGATGTCCTCGTGTTGCACCTTTTTATTTATTCTATTTTTTACCGAAAAATTCACGAAACAGTTGATCAAAAAGAGATTTTCCTGTCGGTCGTTTTATTTGTTGTTGGAAGTAAATATAAGATAAGTTTGTCTTCACAAAGAAAATTTCATGCTTCGGATAGATTTCAATTAGTTAGTTGGGGGTGCCTATTTTTGTAGTATTTTCTTTGTAGCAACGCGTATATACAATTACGACGCATTAATTTACAGATGCGATCATACCAGCACTGAATCACCGGATCCCATCCGAACTACCTAGCTAAGCGTGTTTGGGCGAGAGTAGTAGTAGGATGGGTGACCTCTTGGGAAGTCCTCGTGTTGCACCTTTTTTTATTCTATTTTTTGCCGAAAGGTTCACAGAACAGTTGATCAAAAAGCGATTTTCATGTCAGTCGTTTTATTTGTTGTTGGAAATAAATATAACATTAGTTTGTCTTTACAAAGAAAGTTTCATGCTTCAGATGGATTTCAATTAGTTAGACGGGGGTGCCTATTTTTGCGGTATTTTCTTTGTAGCAACGCGTATATACAATTACGACGTATTAATTTATAGGTGCGATCATACCAGCACTAATGCACCGGATCCCATCAGAACTCCGCCGTTAAGCATGCTTGGGCAAAAGTAGTACTAGGATGGGTGACCTCCTGGGAAGTCCTCGTGTTGCACCATTTTTTTTATTCTATTTTTTTGCCAAAAAATTCACGGAACAGTTGATCAAAAAGCGATTTTCGGGTCAGTTGTTTTATTTGTTGTTGGAAATAAATATAAGATTAGTTTGTCTTTACAAAGAAAGTTTCATGCTTCGGTTGGATTTCAATTAGTTAGTCGGGGGTGCCTATTTTTGCGGTATTTCCTTTGTAACAACGCGTATATACAATTACGACGCACTAATTTACAGGTGCGATCATACCAGCACTAATGCACCGGATCCCATCAGAACTCCGCAGTTAAGCGTTCTTGGGCGAGAGTAGCAGTAGGATGGGTGACCTCATGGGAAGTCCTCGTGTTGCCCCTTTTTTTTATTCTATTTTTTGCCGAAAAATTCACGGAACAGTTGATCAAAAAGCGAATTTCGTGTCGATGGTTTTATTTGTTGTTGGAAATAAATATAAGATTAGTATGTCTTTACAAAGAAAGTTTCATGCGTCGGATGGATTTCAATTAGTTAGTCGGGGGTGCCAATTTTTGTGGTATTTTCTTAGTCGCAACACGTATATACAATTACGACGCACTAATTTACAGGTGCGATCATACCAGCTCTAATGCACCGAATCCCATCAGAAATCCCCAGTTAAGCATGCTTGGGCGAGAGTAGTACTAGGATGGGTGACCTCCTGGGATGTCCTCGTGTTGCACCTTTTTTTTTATTCTATTTTTTTGTCGAAAAATTCACGGAACAGTTGATCAAAAAGCGATTTTCCAGTCGGTCCTTTTCTTTGTTGTTGGAAATAAATATAAGATAAGTTTGTCTTCACAAAGAAAGTTTCATGCTTCGGATAGATTTCAATTAGTTAGTCGGGGGTGCCTATTTTTCCCGTATTTTCATTGTAGCAACGCGTATATACAATTACGACGCATTAATTTACAGGTTCGATCATACCAGCACTAATGCACCGGATTCCATCAGAACTCCGCAGTTAAGCGTGCTTGGGCGAGAGTAGTACTAGGATGGGTGACCTCCGGGAAAGTCCTCGTGTGGAACCTTTTTTTTATTCTATTTTTTGCAGAAAAAATCACGTAACAGTTGATCAAAAAGCGATTTTCATGTCAGTCGTTTTATTTGTTGTTGGCAATAAATATAAGATTAGTTTGTCTTTTCAAAGAAAGTTTCATGTTTCGGATGGATTTCAATTATTTAGTCGGGGGTGCCTATTTTTGCGGTATTTTCTTTGTAGCAACGCGTATATACAATTACGACGCATTAATATACAGGTGCGATCATACCAGCACTAATGCACCGGATCCCATCAGAACACCGCAGTTAAGCGTTCTTGGGCGAGAGTAGTACTAGGATGGGTGACCTCCTGGAAAATCCTCGTGTTGCACCTTTTTTTTATTCTATTTTTAGCCGAAAAATTCACGGAACAATTGATCAAAAATCGATTTTCGTGTCGGTCAGTTTTTTTGTTGTTGGAAATAAATATAAGATTAGTTTTTCTTTACAAAGAAAGTTTCATGCTTTAGAGGGATTTGAATTAGTTAGTCGGGGGTGCCTCTTTATGCGGTATTTTCTTTGTAGCAACGCGTATATACAATTACGACACATTAATTTACAGGTGCGATCATACCAGCCCTAATGCGCCGGATCCCATCAGATCTCTGCAGTTAAGCTTGCTTGGGTTAGAGTAGTACTAGGATGGGTGACCTCTTGGGAAGTCCTCGTGTTGCACCTTTTTTTTATTCTATTTTTTGCAGAAAAATTCACTGAACAGTTGATCAAAAACCGATTTTTGTTTCGGTGGTTTTATTTGTTGTTGGAAATAAATATAAGATTAGTTTGTCTTTTCAAAGAAATTTTCATGCTTCGGATGGATTTCAATTAGTTAGTCGGTGGTGCCTATTTTTGAGGTATTTTCTTTGTAAAAATGCGTGTATACAATTACGACGCATTAAATTACAGGTGCGATCATACCAGCACTAATGCACCGGATCCCATCAGAACTCCACAGTTAAGGGTGCTTGGGCGAGGGTGGTACTAGGATAGGTGACCTCATGGGAAGTCCTCGTGTTGCACCTTTTTTTTATTCTATTTTTTGCCGAAAAATTCACGGAACAATTGATCAAAAAGGGATTTTCGTGTCGGTCGTTTTATTTGTTTTTAGAAATAAATATAAGATTAATTTGTCTTTACAAAGAAAGTTTCATGCTTCGGATGGATTTCAATTAGTTAGTCGGGGGTGCCTATTTTTGCGGTATTTTCTTTGTAGCAGCGCGTGTATACAATTACGACGCATTAATTTACAGGTGCGATCATACCAACATTAATGCACCGGATCCCATCAGAACTCCGCAGTTAAGGGTGCTTGGACAAGGGTGGTACTAGGATGGTTGATCTCTTGGGAAGTCCTCGTGTTGCACCTTTTTTTTATTCTATTTTTTGCAGAAAAATTCACGGAATAGTTGATCAAAAATCGATTTTTGTGTCGATCATTTTATTTGTTGTTAGAAATAAATATAAGATTAGTTTGTCTTTACAAAGAAAGTTTCATGCTTCGGATGGATTTCCATTAGTTAGTCGGGGGTGCCTATTTTTGCGGTATTTTCTTTGTAGAAACGCTTATATACAATTACGACGCATTAATTTACAGGTGCGATCATACCAGCACTAATGCGCCGGATCCCATCAGAACTCTGCAGGTAAGCGTGCTTGGGCTAGAGAAGTACTAGGATGAGTGACCTCCTGGGAAGTCCTCTGCAGGTAAGCGTGCTTGGGCAAAAAAATTCACGGAACAGTTGATCATAAAGCGGTTTTTGTGTTGGTCGTTTTATTTGTTGTTGGAAATAAATATAAGATTAGTTTGTCTTTATAAAGAAAGTTTCATGCTTCGGATGGATTTCAATTATTTAGTCGGGGGTGCCTATTTTTGCGGTAATTTTTTTGTAGCAACACGTATATACAATTACGACGCATTCATTTACAGGTGCGATCATACCAGCACTAATGCACCGGATCCCATCAGAACTCCGCCATTAAGCATGCTTGGGCGAGGGAAGTACTTGGATGGGAGACCCCCTTGGAAGTCTTCTTGTTGCACCTTTTTTTTATTCTATTTTTTGCCGCTTGTTGCACCTTTTTTTTATTCTATTTTTTGCCGAAAAATTCCCGGAACAGTTGATCAAAAAGCGATTTTCGTGTCGGTCGTTTTATTTGTTGTTGGAAATAAATATAAGATTAGTTTGTCTTTACAAAGAAAGTTTCATGCTTCGGTTGGATTTCAATTAGTTAGTCAGGGGAGCATATTTTTGCGGTATTTTCTTTGTAGCAACGCGTATATCGAATTACGACGCATTAATTTATAGGTGCGATCATACCAGCACTAATGCGCCGTATCCCATCAGAACTCTGCAGTTAAGCATACTTGGGACAGAGTAGTACTTGGATGGGTGACCTCATGGGAAGTCCTTGTGTTGCACCTTTTTTGTATTCTATTTTTTGCAGAAAAATTCACGGAGCAATTGATCAAAAAGCGATTTTCGTGTTGGTCATTTTATTTGTTGTTGGAAATAAATATAAGATTAGTTTGTCTTTACAAATAATGTTTCATGCTTCGGATGGATTTCAATTAGTTAGTCGGGGTGCCTATTTTTGCGGTATTTTATTTTTAGTAACGCGTATATTGAATTACGACACATTAATTTACAGGTGCGATCATACTTGCACTAATGCGCCGGATCCCATAAGAACTCTACAGTCAAGCGTGCTTGGGCTAGAGTAGTACTAGGATGGGTGACCTCTTGGGAAGTCCTCGTGTTGCACCTTTTTTTTATTCTATTTTTTGCAGAAAAATTCACGGAACAGTTGATCAAAAAGGGATATTCGTGTCGGTTGTTTTATTTGTTGTTTTAAATAAATATAAGATTAGTTTGTCTTTACAGAGAAAGTTTCATGCTTCGGATGCATTTCAATTAGTTAGTCGGGGGTGCCTATTTTTGCGGTATTTTCTTTGTATCAACGCGTATATACAATTACGACACATTAATTTAAAGGTGCGATCATACCATCACTAATGCACTGGATCCTATCAGAACTCCGCAGTTAAGCATGCTTGGGCGAGGGAAGTAGTTGGATGGGTGACCTCCTGGGAAGTCCTCTTGTTGCACCTTTTTTTTATAATATTTTTTGCCGAAAAATTCACGAAACAGTTGATCAAAAAGCATTTTTCGTGTCGGTCGTTTTATTTGTTGTTAGAAATAAATATCTGATTAGTTTGTCTTTACAAAGAAAGTTTCATGCTTCAGATGGATTTCAATTAGTAAGTCGGGGGTGCCTATTTTTGCGGTATTTTCTTTGTAGCAAGGTGTATATGCAATTACGACGGATTAATTTACAGGTGCTATCATACCTGCACTAATGCACCGGATCCCATAAGAACTCCGCAGTTAGGCGTGCTTTGGCGAGAGTTGTATTAGGATGGGTGACCTCTTGGGAAGTCCTCGTGTTGCAGTTTTTTTTATTCTATTTTTTGCTGAAAAATTCACGGAACAGTTGATCCAAAAGCGATTTTCGTGTCGGTCATTTTATTTGTTGTTGGAAATAAATATAAGATTAGTTTGTCTTTACAACCAAAGTTTCATGCTTCGGATGGATTTCAATTAGTTAGTCGAGGGTGCCTATTTTTGCGGTATTTTCTTTGTAGCAACGCGTATATACAATTACGACCTATTAATTTACAGGTGTGATCATACCATCACTAATGCGCCAGATCCCATCAGAACTCCGCAGTCAAGCGTGCTTGGGCAAGAGTAGTACTAGGATGGGTGACCTCTTGGGAAGTTCTCGTGTTTTACCTTTTTTTTATTCAATTATTTGCAGAAAAATTCACGGAACAGTTGATCAAAAAACGATTTTCGTGTCGGTCGTTTTATTTGTTGTTGGAAATAAATATAAGATTAGTTTGTCTTTACAAAGAAAGTTTCATGCTTCGGATGGATTTCAATTAGTTAGTCGGGGGTGCCTATTTTTGCGGTATTTTCTTTGTAGCAACGCGTATATACAATTACGACGCATTCATTTATAGGTGCGATCATACCAGCACTAATGTGTCGGATCCCATCAGAACTCCGCAGTTAAGCATGCTTGGGCAAGAGTAGTACTAGGATGGGTGACCTCCTGGAAAGTCCTCGTGTTGCACCTTTTTTTTATTCTATTTTTTGCCGAAAAATTCACGGAACAGTTGATCAAAAAACGATTTTCGTGTCGGTCGTTTTATTTGTTGTTGGAAATAAATATAAGATTACTTTGTCTTTACAAAGAAAGTTTCATGCTTTTGATGGATTTCGATGGGTGACCTCCTGGAAAGTCCTCGTGTTGCACCTTTTTTTTATTCTATTTTTTGCCGAAAAATTCATGGAACAGTTGATCAAAAAGCGATTTTTGGGTCGGATGTTTTATTTGTTGTTGGAAATAAATATAAGATTAGTTTGTCTTTACAAAGAAAGTTTCATGCTTCGGATGGATTTCAATTAGTTTGTCGGGGTGCCTATTTACCAGCACTAATGCACTGGATCCCATCAGAACTCCGCAGTTAAGCGTGCTTGGGCGAGAGTAGTACTAGGATGGGTGACCTCCTGGGAAGTCCTCGTGTTGCACCTTTTTTTTTATTCTATTTTTTGCCGAAAAATTCACGGAACAGTTGGGGGAACAGTTGATCAAAAAGCGATTTTCGTGTCGGTCGTTTTATTTGTTGTTGGAAATAAATATAAGATTAGTTTGTCTTTACAAAGAAAGTTGATGCTTCATGCTTCGGATGGATTTCAATTAGTTAGTCGGGGGTGCCTATTTTTGCAGTATTTTCTTTGTAGCAACGCGTATATACAATTCTGACGCATTAATTTACAAGTGCGATCATACCAGCACTAATGCACCAGATCCTATGAGAACTCCGCAATTGAGCGTGCTTGTGCGAGAGTAGTACTAGGATGGGTGACTTCCAGGGAAGTCCTTGTGTTCCACCATTTTTATTCTATTTTTTGCTGAAAAATTCATGGAACAGTTGATCAAAAAGCGATTTTCGTGTCGGTTGTTTTATTTGTTGTTGGAAATAAATATAAGATTAGTTTGTCTTTACAAAGAAAGTTTCATGCTTCGGATGAATTTCAGTTACTTAGCCGGGGGTGCCTATTTTTGCGGTATTTTCTTTGTAGCAACGCGTATATACAATTACGACGGATTAATTTTCAGGTGCGATCATACCAGCACTAATGTACCGGATCCCATCAGAATTCCACAGTTAAGTGTGCTTTGGCGAGAGTAGTACTAGGATGGGTGACCTCCTGGGAAGTCTTTACTCGTAATTGTATATACGCGTTGTTACAAAGAAAATATATAATTACGACGTATATACAATTACTACTATATACTACTATAACTTACAATTGTAAATACGCGTATATAAATACATCAATTTTGTAGCAACTCGTAATTGTATATACGCGTTGCTACATAGTTATAGTAGTAATTCTATACGTCGGAACATCAATTATATAACATCAATTGTACTATATTTATTTAAAAAAGCAATTGTACTACACAATACTACAACCAATTTAAAAATACATTAATCTTCATCTTCCAAATTGTTATAATCCAAGAAAATTCTAAATTTACATTTTCAATTTCAATTTATTACACTTGCATAAACAATAAAAATAATTTCAAAATATATATTGATATACAATTTAGTTGATATATGATAAAATTTAATTTTTTTTTATGGGAAGGTAAAATATAATTGATATATGATAAAATTGGTAAGATGACGGTTTCTAAGAAAATAATTGACAATTTTTTGGGTTGAGATCTTCTAGATGTTATGAACACTGTAAACACAAATTTTGACAAATTTGTTTTAAACTACATACATGGATATAGTGGTAAGTAAAATATGATTAAGTGTTAGAAAAGTAATTATAATTTAAAGTAGTAAATTTTTTTCTTTCCGTTTCAGTTTAAGATCTTCACAACACTTGATATTTTTTTGTTTTGTTGTACTTACACTTTTTACACTGAAAATGGTTTAAATTTTAATATTATAGTTTGAATAATGTTTCCACAATATTTGGATGACCTTTACTTGGAATATTTAAAGCATTTATACTTTAGAGTTCTATTTTGGTAACGAATTCATTTAAATCATTATGTTAATATATTTTTGGATTGATTAAGATAAGTATTGAGGAGACACGTCAAACTAAATTTTTTTTTGAATTTTTAGGTGATATTTCATATTGTTTGGGATGACAATAAAACCTGTGCTCGTGGGTACCCATCCGAACCTGCTTGATTTAGGCGGGGAAAACCCGTTTTAATGAGATGAATATGTGTTTTTGGAGACCCAATTAATATATTTTTGGAGACCCCTTTAAAATTATTTATTAGCGTATAATTTAACTAAGTTACGAAAAAATTTAATATCGAACAAAATTTTAAAATGTCACTTGTTACTGATAAATTTATCTGTCAAATGAATTGCGACAATAATAGATATTTTTATTAAATTAGATTGAGAAGTGGGTGATATGATATGTGTAAAAATGTTTAAATGTTATAACGATGATTTTATAGTATACCTAATTATTTAATTATAATATATATATATATATATATATATATATATATATATATATATATATATA
>NC_021162.2:30872745-30883065 GCF_000331145.2 Cicer arietinum | reverse complement strand
TACCAATATTTTTATATATTATATATATATATATATATATATATATATATATATATATATATATTAATCTCCTGGGTTAAAAAGGATATATGAATGTAAAGTTTAAAATGATCGTAGAATCAAAATGTCATTACCAACATTGTTTGCATATAAATGAAAAAACAAAACAAAATTAAATTGAATAATGAAAAGAATAAATAATTTTCTAGCTTCATAATATAATAGATCATAATTGATAAAAAAAAATAAGTATAAAATAATCTTCTAAGATTTATTTAAGATATTGTATTTACTCTAAATATAATCCATAGAAATAAGTATATTAATATATTTAAAACAAAAAATATCAATGATTTGATGTAAAAAGATAGATATTGGTTCCACACTTGAAAGTATTGAGTGAGTTCTAAGATATTTTTTTGGGTTACCAACTTACCATCCAAATATTTTATGAGGCAAAATATAAAGACCTAAAAAAGCGGAAACTTTAGATACTTAATTTAAACACCGATGAGGACTTTAATGTGGTGATCATAAGCGAATCTGTAAAATTAGATATATGAATCGAATATAAGAATAGAAAAATAAATTAAAGAAAACAAAAAATAATTCACAAGAGAAAGAAGGTAGCATGTAGAAGAAAGAAAATGTTTAATGAACGAAAAAATCTAAAAGAAAGAGATTTGTATAAAAGAATATGTTAATTATTGTCATTATATATACAATTACTTTTTTGAAACATGCATTTTTTTTTATCACATGTTGTAAAAAAAATATTTTTTTTATCACATGATTTATGCAGGTTAAATGCGGTCGTGTGGTTGGTGAATTTATTTGGGTGCATTTGGTCGCATACTTGGTCAAAACAATCCATTTCATTTATGTGTTTTAGAAAATATATATATATATATATATATATTTTTTTTTTTTGAGAAAGTATTCAATATTTTTTTTATTTTTGAAATACATAGCATTCAAATTATCAGTGTATTTGAAAAAAGGTAGAGTATGCTCTTGAAAGATGCTATTTTTATTTATTGCATTTGAAAATAAATTCTTTGGTAGGAGGTTAGTATCATAATAAATGAATAATTTGTTAAATAAGTACTATTTTATTTGAAGCCAGACAATTGTTTATAGCATAAATCTTTATAATAGATTTACATATTAATCTACAAAGTTAAAAAAGATATATGAATGTAGAGTCTAAAATTACCGTAAAATTAAAATGTGATTAACAACACTGTTTGCATATATATAAAAACATAAAACAAAATTAAAATGAAAAATGAAAAGAAGAAATGATTTCGTAAGTTCATAATATAATATATATAAAATGCATCTTATATTCTAAAGTTTATGTAATATACATGTATTTACTCTAAATATAATTCATAAAAATAAGTATATTGAAATATTTAAAACAAAAAACATCATTGGTTTAATATAAAAAGACATATTAATTCTACAGTTGTAACTATCGAGTGAATTATAAGATATTTTTGGGTTACTAATTTACCATACATTTATCAAAAAAAATATTATGAGCCAAAATATAAATACCTAAAAAAAAAAACTTTAGATACTTAGTTTGAACACCGACGAGAACCTTTGTTAACGAACCTGCAACATTAGATAAATGAACCAAATATAAGAATAAAAAAATTGATTAAAGAAATTAGAAAATAGTTATAAAAAAAAAAGAGAGAGAAAGCAGTACATAGAAAGAAAATGTTTAATAAAGGTTTGCTTTCACGTAGAAGGAGAAGACATTTTAGGAAGTCTTTGAATGAACCCACACTTCCAACCAAAGTTAGTTACAAGACCTCAACTTATAATAAAACTCATAGTCTACCACTAAACCACCACAACATGCACTACGTGAAATTGTCACAATAACTATTCCACTTCTATAAGAGGGTGAGTTCGAGTTTGAATTATCACTAAGAGAGATGCTAATATAATTACCTCAAATGAAATGAATTTATAAAAAAAAAAAAAAAATTACTGAAAATATATTTATAAAAAATAATTGATTTGGTGTAAGTTCTCTGTTTATAAACATCGGTTTACTTATTTTTAGTTTTAACAAAATCACTTATATTTGAAAGTCCTACTAAAATATTATTTTTATTTTTATTTTATATGGACCTGCCACCTCAACATTAAAGAGTCTAATAATCACTTTTTAATATAATTGAATTGAAAATGATTACTATTTTTAAAAAATATTTAAAAGATTGATTTGTTACAAACATTTAACTTAAACATAAATTATTTGGAAGAGTTTAAATTCGAATATTTATTAGAGTAATTTTTAATTTAATTTAATTTTTTAAAGTTAAATTCTAAATTATTAAGACCATTTTGACAAAATAACAAATAACTGCGCGGGCGGCTCTCTTTTGTTTTTACACAACCAATTCTTATGATATCATTGACTTGCAGTATGAAACAAGAAGTTAATTGCAAATATCCGCCGTCCACATAATCAACAACAATTATTTTAGGGAAGGGGAAGCTTGATTAACGCCAATATTGGATGAAGACTCATGAAATATTGAAGTCGGTTAGAACAAAAGGGCTGGTCATGTCGTTGGCCCACAACATCAATAATCTCTAATGCTCACTGATAAATATTTTTACTTTTTGTTTTTCTTGATTTGAAATGAAGCACTTGGATTTTCAGGCTGTTTGAGTAGGCATCTATATAGACTTTAAGTGGGATCACATCACTGATTTATTATTTTATCTCATATCATAAGGGCTACGTACCCTCCATTTCCAACCCACGTGTTTCCGATTCTCCCACGGTGCTTGTGTTATTATTGTCTTGTCTAATTAGTTAAAGGTCGAATAATTTAATGTTCTAAAGAATATAAGAGAAGTTACAAGAGTTTTACAGAAAACGTAGTAATTTAATTACTTTCTATTTTAATTTTGATATACTATGTAAGAGTTTAATTTTATGCGTTTAGTATAAATTCTTTTTATACTATTAATTGTTGGAGCATAAAGTATGTTAACATATGAATTGATCAAAAATTGTTGAAGTTCTACGCTGAAAAATTCTCATATTTAGAGTAGTTTTTAACTCTATAAATACTAAAGTCACACATTGGAGAGAAAACATATGTGAGTTTGCTTCCATCACTATATAATGAGTTTCAAACTCTTGAAAAAAGTACACCAAAGTTGGATGCATTTTCCTCTTTCTCTTTTATCCCTTTTCTATTCTGCTCGACTTATTTGCGAGTCACTTCTCCCACTTCTTTATGTCCCATCGATATTTATAAGCGGTTTTGTACCGTTGTCCCTTCGATTTTTGAGCGGTTGTTATGTCGTAGTCCATTCGTTTTTAGAGCGGTTGTTATGTCGTAGTCTATTCGTTTTTAGAGCGGTTGTTATGTCGTAGTCCCTTTGTTTTTAAAGCGGTGTTGTTATGTCGTAGTCCCTTCAATTTTTAGAGCGGTTGTTATGCCGTAGTCCTTTCGATTTTTAGAGCAGTTTTTATACCGTAGTTCTGTCGATTTTTGTAACGCCCCAAATTTTTTATCCGAATATTACTTAAAAATATTTATTTTCTTTTAGAAACAACTAATTTTTTTTCTTATGAGTAGTTCATCATGTAATAAATTGAAGATGCGTAAGAAAATAACTTGATATATTTTTTTTCGTAAAAGAACGTAATGTAATTTACTAAAATATTATTTATTTATTCATTTGCAACATTAATATTCCAATTGTTAGATCAATATTCATTAATGTCCAAAATAAAATAAATTCTCTTTAAGTGAAATTCAAAAGAAACAAGGTTGACTGAAATTAATGACATTCAATTATTTACTAGCGAATGAAATCCCACTTCCACATTTCTATTAAAAGTTAATAATGCTGACGAATAAATAACTTCACAATGTACAAACAAATTTTAGTAATACAAAACATTATTTTTAAGTAAACGTCTCATTTTTCCCCGCTCGTGCACCAATCAAACATCATTCATGCAACTTTTTGAGATCATTAGTACCTAAATGTTGGTGTAAGAGGTCAGTTCATCCCACAACAAAAATTAAACCAAATAATAAATTAACAGCCATAAAATATGAATATAAAATTTTTTCGTAATAAAAGATTTAAAGAAATTGATTCTTTAATAGTTCTCAAAGGGGTATCAAAAATCATAAAACATATCTAAATAAATCAAAAAGCAACTATATAATAAATAACTATATCAAAATAAAAATAACAATAAAATATATGCAAGTTATGCATGTTCCTAAATATATATGATCCGGATATAACCAGCCACATAGGCGTCCACACAGAAGTCACTCATACCAATGGAGAAAAATTAAACCAGCCACACAGGTGTAACACCCCGTTTTTCAAAGCGAGGGTATATTTTTTTTTTTCAAAAGTAATTAAAAACAAACAAGAATTAAATCATGAAATGCCTTTGGATAAATAATTGAGTCATTAAAATTTACAAGCAGCGGAAAAGTTTCTCCAATTATAAATTCCAAGACATTTACACAACAACAAATGGTACTGGGACCCATTCAAATAAGAAGTCAAACTGACAATATTAGTATAAGTACAATTTTCCAAAGTAAAAATACTCCAATCCAAAAAGAAGGACACCTAGTCCCTATACATCATCCTAATCTGATCATCCTACCAAAAAGCTATACACCATGAGTATCACCACGCGCCCCGTGAGATCCTCCTAACGTAACTGCAGTCAAGCGTCCCCATCTCCATTTCCGTCCGTAGGGTACGAACCGGTAGGACCGTCCTGACTCTCATCTGAGGGCAAAGCCCAGATTCCACAATAATTGTAAAGGGTCACCAACCAAAAAAATAACAGTTAACACATAGCAATTAAGTTTTTAAATGCTCAAAGTGACCTTTCAACTAAGCATGCACCTTAACAGGATTTTCAATATGCGAAAAGTTCATACAATACTTTGCCAATTAAAAATGAAAGTAAAATGAAGTTCTCAATCTCCTAATTAACATATAACAAAACAAGACAGGGGTAAGTTAATGAGTAATCAATCATCTAACTCAAACTGAGGATTTTCACTGAGCCAATCGATTGGGGTGAAGGATTTTGATGAAAACAGAATCCTGGGCTTAATTCAATCGATTGGGCAATCGATTGACAGGATGACTGAGCCCCTGACTTAATGCCAATCGATTTCCAAATCGATTTCCTGAAGGTGTTTAGTGAAATTTTGAACTCTGGCTTGATTCAATCGATTGGGAAATCGATTGAGTGAGTACTGATCCCCAGGTTTTAAGCCAATCGATGTCCACATCGATTTGGTCGAATATGGGTGAGTCCCTGACTTAAAGCCCAATCGATTGGGCAATCGATTTCGTAAAGGATTTTCATTAAGAGATTCCCCATTCTTAACGCCCAGTTAACTTAAACGATTTTTCTTTAAAACAAAATATTAAGTAACCGAGACATTAAGAGATTCCCCATTCTTAACGCCCAGTTTACTTAAACGGTTTTCAAAACAAAATATTAAGTAACCGAGACATTAAGAGATTCCCCATTCTTAACGCCCAGTTAACTTAAACGATTTTTCTTTAAAACAAAATATTAAGTAACCGAGACATTAAGAGATTCCCCATTCTTAACGCCCAGTTTACTTAAACGGTTTTCAAAACAAAATATTAAGTAACCGAGACATTAAGAGATTCCCCATTCTTAACGCCCAGTTTACTTAAACGGTTTTCAAAACAAAATATTAAGTAACCGAGACATTAAGAGATTCCCCATTCTTAACGCCCAGTTAACTTAAACGATTTTTCTTTAAAACAAAATATTAAGTAACCGAGACATTAAGAGATTCCCCATTCTTAACGCCCAGTTAACTTAAACGATTTTTCTTTAAAACAAAATATTAAGTAACCGAGGCATTAAGAGGTTCCCCCTCCTTAACGTCCAGTTAACTTAAACGGTTTTCAAAACAAAATGTTAAGTAACCGAGACATTAAGAGATTCCCCATTCTTAACGCCCAGTTTACTTAAACGGTTTTCAAAACAAAATGTTAAGTAACCGAGACATTAAGAGATTCCCCATTCTTAACGCCCAGTTTACTTAAACGGTTTTCAAAACAAAATGTTAAGTAGCCGAGACATTAAGAGATTCCCCATTCTTAACGCCCAGTTAACTTAACAATTTTCAAAACAAAATATTACGTAACCGAGACATTAAGAGATTCCCCCTTCTTAACGCCCAGTTAACTTAAACGATTTTTCTTTAAAACAAAATATTAAGTAACCGAGACATTAAGAGATTCCCCATTCTCAACGCCCAGTTAACATAAACATTTTCCTCAAACGCACATTAAGTAAACCGAGGTACTAAAAGATTCCCCATTTTTAATACTCGTTTAACTCTAATGGTTTTCAAATTCCACAGAAACAAACTCAAACATACTCTCACATTCAAACCATAATTCACAACAAACACACCAATTAACAAACATCAAGTATGGACACACCAAATACAACGAACACAATTCAACACAACATGACACCCAAATGCATCAGACTTCATTTACTCATAGTCATACACAATGACTTCAAATTCATTTACCACGAAACATTCATCAATATAAACAAAACCTAACTCTAAGGTTTTACCCGTAACGCATTAGATTCGTTTTTCCCCAAATCGATACATTAAATCCTAACAAATTCCTTCCCACACAACCACAGATAAGTCTCTAATGCAAACTAGAAGTTTGGAAGGAGCCCTTACCTTAACGTTAGCTTTAAGGTGGGTTTCCGGTACCGCGAGTAAAACCGGTAAAATATTCGCTCGTAACGTCGCCTCTAAATTGGTCCCCTAGCACCGTGGCGTGGTAGTGAGCAACTTTCCCTTCTAACTCTTCGCGAAATGAAGCTTGGATCTAGAAGAAACGGAGGGGTTTGTGTTTGGATCTCAAATACCGTTTTTCTTCGTTTTCGAATCAAGGAGGAAGAGTGGAGTTGCGAAATCCTTGTTCTAACTCTCACCCAACATTGGGTTACTAGTTTTGAAGAAAAGAAAGCGACAAAAATGAAAACGGGAGAAAGAGGGAAAATGGGTCACGGTTGAGAGGAAGAAGATGAAATTTTTCAATTTTCCTTCCTTTCTTTTTCTTTCCTTTGTTTTTCCTTTCTGTTGGTATATATGACCTCGTAATAAGCGGAATATATCAGAATGTATCAGTTCTTTATGAAATTAAATCAATTTCATACACACAACGGAAATTAAATTGTGGCATACAAGATTAGCAAGTTTTATTAGATTGATATGAGATTAATCAAGATGCATACAAGTCAAATTATCAGATTAATCTCAAAATCTAGATATTTATTAAATTACCGTTTCACCCGAAACGCCTTAAATTCTCTGTAAAGTATTTACCGCAGTTAATTTCAATTTATTTATCGACGAGAAATTTTAATTGGCATCAAAATATCTTTTTGATTATAAAACTCCAAAATATTATTAACTTTGGCTTAAAAGCCTCCGGGCCAAAATCCAAAATACACCAAAAATACATAAATGGTACTTTAAAATTATGGGTCTTACATTACTCCCCCCCTAAAATTAGTTTCGTCCTCGAAACTATGCATCGATAAATAACTCTGGGTGTTGTTCTCTCATCTTGCTCTCCAATTCCCAAGTCGCATCTCCAGTGATTGGGTTCCAAATCACCTTGACCAACGGAACATCCTTGGTCCTCAACCGCTTAATCTTCCTGTCATCAATTCTCACGGGTGGTACTTCGAACGACAGGTTATCCTTTAGCTGGATTGCGTCTGGTTCGATCACGTGAGATGGATCTGCGAGATATTTCCTCAAATGTGACACATGAAACACGTCATGAATATTGGACACAAGTGTTATTGTGTATCAAGAATATTCAATGTATATTTCAGATTGATATCATTGTTATTATCATTCATGTTATTGAAAGACAGATTGAAGACAGTTTATATAGTTTCTGAAAAACACATTAATCAATCGATTTACCAATCGATTTCGTAAAGTGATAAACCAGTCTAATCGATTTGCCAATCGATTATCGTGTGTCTTGTTTTTCTTGAATCTTGAAACTATATAACCCAATCGATTTACCAATCGATTCTTTAAACAACATTTCTCAGTGATTATGTTAAGACTGATATGAATCGATTTCGTAATCGATTGCAGATGTTATGTTCAAACTGAAACACATATCAATCGATTCCATAATCGATTTATCAAATCTTCATAATCGATTAACAAATACTTAAAATCGATTTGGTCACACGCTCAGAGTTCACTGGGTTTTCAAAAGGTTTTGTCAATCGATTTGCCAATCGATTGAGTTTAAGTCAGTGACTCAGCTATTTTGATACTAATCGACGTGCCAATCGATTTGTATGTATTTGTCTGAAAACGTTCTTACCTGGGATTTGGTTCAATCGATTTCCCAATCGATTTCGACCAAATTTAACTTGATTGAAATATTACAACATAGATTGTCCAATCGATTTGTATGTCACAGGAAAAGTTATTTTGCAAGTGATTTTTAAGTAATCGATTTGCCAATCGATTACCCTTAAAACTGGGTTTCCACTGTGACTTATCCAATCGATTTCCCAATCGATTTATTTCAATCAGGTTTACTTTGTGAATTGTATAATCGATTTGTCAATCGATTACCCTCAAAACTGGGGTGCCACTGACTTGTGCATTTTCAATTTCTAATTCAGTCAGTCGATTGCCCAATCGATTATACCAACACAAACAGTTGTGTTTCCTTACACCTTTGTTATGAAATCGATTTCCCAATCGATTTGCTTTAGTCAAAAGTCAACTTTTGTTGATTTCTTGTGTTTCAAGCAACCTGTTCCAAGTGTGTAGGATTTGATTGTTGTTCCTGAAATCTTGCTCAATTCAAATATTAGCTTTATGATGTATTGTATGGAAAAATGGTTTTTCTTTCCTTTCTTTTTCTTTCAAAATCCAACACTTTCTTCCTTTTTCCTTCCTTCCTTTTATACTATTTTCTTTTCCTTTTCCTTCCTTCTAGTTTTCCTTTCTTTTTCCCTCCAAACAAACATATATAGATAATAAATACAACTTAACAAATATCTCAAAATATCTAGATATTTGTTAAATTACCGTTTCACCCGAAACGCATTGAATTATCCATAAAGGATTCACCGCAGTTAATTTCAATTTATTTATCGACGAGAAATTTTAATTGGCATCAAAATATCTTTTTGATTATAAAACTCCAAAATATTATTAACTTTGGCTTAAAAGCCTCCGAGCCAAAATCCAAAATACACCAAAAATACATAAATGGTACTTTAAAATTATGGATCTTACAACAGGCGTCCACAAAGATGCATATGATATGTCATGAAATGATAATGATGCTCAAAATGTACATGTCACCACTCACTTAAATAATCACACAAATCATCAGCCACTTAGGCAACCACAAAGATAACAATAATTTAAACACAAATCACGTCACTTAGGCAACCACAAAGATAATAATATTTAAAACACAAATCACCAGCCACTTGGGCAACCACAAAGATAATAATATTTAAAACACAAATCACCAGCCACCTAGGCAACCACAAGATAATGATATTTAAAACACAAGTCACCAGCCACTTAGGCAACCACAAAGATAATATTTAAAACACAAATCACCAGCCACTTAGGCAACCACAAAGATAAAATATTTTAGATTAAATTTTTTAATCACATAAGACATTAAATTTATATTCTCATGGATGTTTATAGTTATAGCTCAATAACTTCAACACATCAAATTTGCAAGTTAACAAATATCTCAAAATCACCACTTTCATTTTAATAATCCATAAGATTCGATTTGACTACGTGTTATTGATAACCATTAAAACTGATATCACCAAGAATACAATAACAACATAAATTTCATTCCTTTCACTATAAAATTTTCAACATTCTAAAAATGGACTATTCATTAATGCATTCAATAAACAATTTTCTCATTTTATTAAAATTAAAGAGATATAAAATTTTCATCAATTTCTTCAAGACACGTATATTGTTCATAAAAGTCAAATTTTAAATTTAGAATACGCAAAAGTCAACACTTAAAATCAAATACATAATAATATATATATTACTAACTACATCATTATAAAAATTATAACTTTATAACTAAATACTCTAAAACACGTTAAACACTAAACATTTTCACTACAAACATATTTATCAAGATATAATAATAAAAATATAACTCTATAATTAATTT
>NC_021162.2:30850297-30872696 GCF_000331145.2 Cicer arietinum | reverse complement strand
AAAATAAAATCAACCTTTTTCTTTTAAGACATCCAGACATCATATCAATATCTTACGAATCGCTAATTTAATATCTAGTCTAACTCAGCATGGGGAAAAGTCCTTACCTTAGGCGCTTTCTTTCTTAACATCTCTAAATTCGCACGAGAAATAGCTTATGAGGCAATGATGAATTCAACACCGATAGATATTGGGATTTATGACTTAGAAAATTATTTTAGGAGTGTACGAATGAAAAATAGGTGTGACAACAAGATGTCTAATGGAAATGTATGAACGTAATACCTATTTACGTTGCAATATTACGATTAAGTTCTTGTCTAAAATTGAAGTGCACTTAATTCCAAAATTATGCTATCAATAATTACTATTTATTTAATTTTATTATGTTGTTACAAAGTCAATTGAAATCATGTGTATTTATGTGTATGAGTTAATTAGGATTAACTAATAAAGTTCACCATATATTGCAGGGTGTCACACCATCCATTTTAATTAAATAAATAAATCAGAGATTGTCAGATCACCCTTTTAATTTTTTTTTATCTAATAGTTACGAAATCAAAAATTTCATAGAATTATTTTTGTAGACAGTTAAAATAAAATTATAATTTTAGTTTAAAAGAGATGAATGCATGAGATACAAAAAGGACAATAGTTTTTTTGTGTCCTCTCTTAATTGCACAAAAAAACTTATAATTAAATTTATAATCTTCCTTTAAAAAATAAATTAAAGGTGTTAAAAATGAGTTAATGCACATTATGCCAAGAAACACCATGAATTGTCATAAAATCTTGTCATAAAGGAGAATCAAAGAATGAGTTAAGTCACTAGTTTTTTTTTTTTTTTTAGGATGGACCAAAAATATTTTCAAAACACTTATATATAAAGGTAGGTTGGGTTTCACTAACTCTATAATATCTCCTAAAATAAATACTTATTTGGTCGTAAACAAAACTAACAAATAATATAACTTTTATACATTCAAATTTAATTAAATAATTCAACTAATATTTTATCAACCAAAATAAATCAAGCAAGACAAGAATACCACCCACACATAACAAAATAAAACAACCATATCTAACACATCAATTTCATGATTATCAAAACTAATCAAATAAAAATGCACAATAGTTTATTTAGAAAATAATCACATCATAAATCATCCCCGTGTAACTTTCACACCAAAATAATTAAATAAAAATAAAGGTTATAATTATTCAAGTAAAATAGAGTGTGATAAAATTTAGTTTAATTTATTTATACATAAAATAATTAATAATTTAATAATAAATCATAACAATTACTAACAAGACACATATATAATATATATGAAAATTTTGGGGTGTTACAATTTTTGAGTGATCCTAATACAACTATTCTTTTCGAGCGTTTTTTATGTCGTAGTTCAGTCGATTTTTTACTGGTCCTAATACCACTTTGAGCGGTTTTTGTGTCGTAGTCCTTTTGATTTATGAGTGATCATAGTATCATATTGTGAGTGACTTTAATCTTCATATCGAGAGTAGCTTTAACTGCCCTATTGAGGGTGTAATTCCAGTGTAGTGGAACTCTGATACAATTTGAGCTGTTTTATCTTGGGGACTTCGTGGTTGATAGTATGCCCTGCACAATTTGGGCAGTGCCTCGAAATGTCATAAAGAGAGGGACCTATTCCGCGACTCAACCCAATAATCTTTTCGATGGCATAAATTGTGATTTTTAAATAGTTTTCTAAACTCAAAAACAACAATTTTAAGATTTTTCTTTATGCCATGTCAACCGAAGAGATTATTGGATCTGGTGCCTCTAATTTCAATAAACTGTTTTAGTGAGGCAAACAAAAAAGGATAAGAAAGCTAAAGAATTAACCCATGGGAGGATAATGATTACTCTATAAGAATTATATTCTTTTTTGTCTTGTTGATGATATGTATAACTACTATAGTTCCAACAATACTATGAGCTGCTACCTCAAGTATCAGAGTATCAGATGACCGATGTCAGATCTGTGGAGGCTCACTTCTGTAAAATTTAGAAGATAACTAATGAGATCATCTATTAAGGTAAGCCACTCATGGCATATTTAAATTAAATGTTGAAATTTAATGTGTCTCATTCTGCTTACATGTTATGTGATTTTAATTTTTGACATGCTAGACTCTGTGATGTGAACACATCTGATTTCAAACTTAAGTAACTTAGGTTTAATTCCAAAGTTATCTTTAAATGATTTTGAAAAATGTGATTTTTGTAATCAAGCTAAAATAATCAAGAGTTCACGTAAATCTGTTGTTAAAAAATATGAGTCTTTAGATTTATTACACTATGATATATGTGAACTTGATGGGATGTTAACAAGAAATGAAAAATAAAAGTGAAACGTTTGACATGTTAAGGATGTTTGTAACTGAAATTGAAAATCAATTTAGTAGAAAGATTAAGAGGTTCCAAGTATGATTCTAGTTTGTTAAATGAGTTTTAAAATTTTTTCTGGAATTATACATGGAACAACTGCATCATAATTGCTTGAAATGAAGGGCAAAGTTGACAAAAAAAAGAATAAAACTCTTATCGAACTAGTTGTTGTTAGTATGCTTAACTCTGGTGCTGCATCTCATTGGTGTGCGAAAAATATATTGCTTATTTGCTATATTTTGAATAGAGTTCCTAAATCTAAAAACAAAATATCTTCTTATGAGATAGTGAAGAAAAGACAATCGAACTTGTCTTATTTTTGAACTTGGGGTTGTCTGGCTTATGTCAGAATCCTCGATCTCAAGCGAATTAAACTCTCCAGTAGAACCTATGAATGTGTATTCATTGGGTATGCAGTAAACAGTGAAGTGTATATTTTTTATGAACTAAAAGCGAACGTGATCATAGACTCAAATGATGTTGACTTTTATGAAAATAAATTCTCTTTGAAATCTAGAAATAGTGTGGGCAGCCAACCAAGTCATGTTCCCGTGACAAGAAGCACTAAAAGCATCAAATAAAGCGAAACAAAAACTCGAAGAAGTAAGAGAGTTATAGTTGTTAACGATTATGGACCCCATTATACGACCTATACCTTAGAAGAGGATCCTGCAAATCTTTAAGAAGTTTTGTCATCTTTGGATACATATTTATTGCAAGAAGCCATAAATGATGAAATGGATTCTCTAGAGTCAAACATGACCTCACATTTTGTAGACTTGCCTCATGGTTGCATATCAATAGGTTGTAAATGAATATTGAAAAAGAAATTAAAAACCAATGGAATGACTGATAAATACAAGGCTCGCTTTGTAGCCAAAGGTTTTAGACAAAGAGAAAATATAAATTTTTTCGACACCTTTTCACCGGTCACTAGAATTAAATCCATTAGGGTACACATCTCACTTGGTGCTATTCATAACTTGGTGGAACACCAAATGGATGTCAGAACTATTTTATTAAATGGTAATTTGGAAGTAGAAATCTATATGGAACAACCTGAAGATTTTGTGATTCATGGACAAGAAAACTAGGTCTATAAGTTAGATAAATCTCTATATGGTCTTAAACAAGCTCCTAAGCAATGACATGAAAAATTAGATAACTTGATTATATCAAATGAGTTTAAAGTCAATGAAAATGACAAATGTATTTATTACAAATCTGAAAATGACATTTGCATTATCATATGTCTCTATTGAGACGACTTACTCATATTTTGATTCAAACATTCATGTTGTAAAAATTATGAAATCATTGTAGTGTAACAACTTGATATGAAAGACCTCGGAGAAACGAGTGTAATCCGCATTATCAAGATTACTAGGTCAGAAAATGGAATTTCTTTGGATCAGTCTCACTATGTTGAAAAAAATCCTATGATCCAAGTGTGAAATATTTCAAAAACACTGGTGAAGGTATTAGACAAATTGAAGATGCCATTGATTGTACTAGACTCAACATTGCCTACGTCGTGCGACTGTTGTGCAAGTTTACTAGTAGACCTAGTATGGAGCATTGGCACTCTATTAAAAGAGTCAGGAGATACCTAAAAAGGACCATGAAACTCCGATTACATTATCAAAGATTTCCAGTCGTACTTGAAGGATACAATGTTGTTGATTGGAACATTTTATCAGATTACTCAAAAACAACTAGTGACTATATTTTAGTATAGCTAGTGGTGTTGTATCTTGGAAATTGAAGAACAGACGATATTGGTTCAGTCCACTATGGAGTTTGAAATGATAGCACTAGCTACTACTAGTGAAGAATCGAGTTGGTTGAGATGCTTGCTAGTTGAGATTCCTTTTATGGGAAAAACCTATGACATATGTGTTGATCCACTGCGATAGTACCGCAACTATTGCAAAGATTGAGAATTTTTATTACAACGGTAAGAGACGACAAATACTTCATAAGCATAACATAATTAGAGAATTACTTTCTAATGGAGCTGTTATAGTAGATCATGTACGCACTTTAGTGTCTTGAGCTTGACGTCTCAACTACTGTCAAGGTGGCATATATGACAGGAAGAATACATCATCCTTCTTTTTCTTTTTGTTTGGTAGAAATTCCATGAACTTAAGAAATAAAAGATGTTGTTTCCATGTCATTTTCAATTGGACATTGATGAACAAGGCATAGATTGAATCTCGAACTTTATCAATCTCTTCTTTTTTCTTTTTCTCGTTCGTCTTTTCCTCGTTCGTCTTTTCCTCTTGCTTATCTTCTTCTACCACAACAATGAAATTATCTTCAATCTTCAACTTCTCCTCCATCTTCTCAAATTTAACCACTTGCTCAAATAACCTCTCACATTGATTTTCAAATCTTTCAATTGAAACCATGTTATTCTTCATGAATTCAACCAAAACGTCCATAATGTGAAAGTCTTTGTCATTTGATTCTTTGGATAGAATTTCAGGAGGTATAATTTGTTCCCAATAGATCTTTTTAATGTAACGCTCGTCGTTTTCTGTGACTTTCCAAAAAAAATCTTCATATTCTACTAGTTCGGCAAGGTCATCAGCACAATTTCGAATCTTATGTGCTTCTCCGCAAAAGTCACACCTAAGAGGCTGCATCGGAGGGATCTGAGGGTGATGTTTTAAAAATGCATGGCTCATGATTTGCCCCTCAATCATGCGACATATACCCGAAATAAGACAAGTATCACACTCTTCATATAATTGCAGTAGAATATCATCAGTATAATCTTCCATGCTCTACAACGAATAGTTATCTCAAACAAAGAAGAGACAAACCACTAGACATGACATTAGCAAGTTCAACAAATAAAAAAAAATAACATAAAATAAAAAAAAAATCAAAAATTTTATTGCAGAGCAAAAAATTTCAATTAAGTAAATAAATTAACTTCAATAGTGAATTGGCAATCCCCGGCAACGGCGCCAAACACTTGATAGCGTTTCAGCAAGTGTACTGAATCGTTGCAAGTAATAATAAAACGATAGTACCGAGTGTCGAACTCAAGGATTGCGTTTTACTATTGAATTATATTTGATTACTAGAATTGAACAAAAAGGTTCCCAAGTTGATTGAAATAATGTTTGAAATTAACAACAATAATAAAATTGATCTTTTATAATGAGAAAAATGTCAGGGATGAGTTTCACTTCGAATCCAACCTTGGTGTCTAATTTGATCCTAGTTACTGAATTCCTTTATTGAATTATTACCGAATTCTCTTTATTATTCTTGCCCTAATGTCTTAGTGACAGAACCTTTAATTCCAAAGTAACCCCTAATTCCTTAGTGGATTTAAGATTAGAATTAAGCATTACCGTATAGAAATTCTCTTGTAAATTATTGCTTTGCAACTAATTTAATTGGTTTCATGACCTGCACCTATGTCTAGACTACAAATTCATGAATTTCTCATCTCAAGCATTCGTAAAGTCCACTTCCGTTTCAAAATACAAATCGTAGAACATTTTAATGTTGATCAAGCAATAAAAAGCATTAAGCACAGAGATGAGAAAAATAATTCAATAAACTCATTCATATAACTAGAAATCAAATCAGAAAAATAAGGGTTTCATCTGGTTACACTCATCCCTAACAAATAGGGTTTAGTTACTCATGACAGAGATACAAAAGATAAGGATTAAAGAAGAATTACAAGAATGATTCATGGATGATTCTTGATAAAACTGCTTCAATGGCGTTAGAAACGGCCGTCTTTGAGTTTCTATGCTAGGGCACAAGTCTCCCAAGTTCCCCAGAGTCAAAAAAAGATCATAAAACAGTAAAAATCTGTGTTTTTATGGTTGCTGGTGCGGGTATCGCGCCCCAGGCGCGCTTGGGCGCGTTTCGACAGTGGCGAATGCTGGGAAAAAGCACTTGGCTTGCGCTTGGGCGCACTCCAGCGCTCAGCATCTGTTATCCGGCGTATATTGCATTTTGCGCCTCTTTCGAGTCTGAATTTGGTTCCAGTGTCTTCATAAAGGTTGTAGATATGGATCCTAGCTTTCATTTGCATTTGGTTTGACTCCAATTGGACATCTACAACGCCAGATATGGCTGAAATACTCTACATGTGTCATGTTGATTTCTCACCAAAATTCAGCACTGCACCAAAACACAACGCAATGTAAAATTACGAAAAATTCCTACTTAATCACTAAAATAAAACATAAAATATTTAATTTAACTCAAGGAACAAAAATCAACAAAATATATCAAATAAATCCTTAATTTAACTAGTAGTTGAGGATAAATAAGACTAAAATAGTGGCAAAATATGCATATGATGAAGAGTCATCAGTCACTTATGATGGTAACCTAACCTAAAAGACTGGAGATTCCAAGAATTAGGTTCAATGGGTAATAACAAGTCATAGTGAGAATAATAGGAGAACTTAAATTCTTCTTAGGAATAATAGATGAATGTATATACCGCTACTGGTGTTTCAATTTGGTTGCTTAAAACATCTATAACATAAACAGTTTTATCATTTAGTACCCAAATCTTGTTGGATCCTAGTTTGTTAGTTCTTAAAGGTTTCTTGTCTTTCCATGTGGTTACCATATGACAAGATATTTTAGTGGGACCTTTCTTATAGAAAATAACACATAAATCATCAAAGGGAACAAACTTAGGTTCAATTACTTTTTCTTGAAATTCTATTCCTCTTTCACCATTCCTACTAACACCATAAGTCATAGATGAATACTTGCATCTTTCCATACCATTATCAAGAAAATCTTCAAATACTTCTTCCTGCTTATAGGAGTTACATGTGGTATTTTCAATTGATGTTGAACTATAATTACTTTTTAGAGTCAGATTTTCAACCTTAAGTTCAACAATATCAGTTTTCAAATTTGCATACTCTATTTTAAGTTAAGTAATATCAGTTTTCAGAGTTGCATTTTCTATTTTATTTCAATAATATCAATTTTCAAAGTTCATTTTCTGTTTTAAGTTCAATAATATCAGTTTTTAGAGTTGCATTTTCTGTTTTAAATTCAACACTTTGAATCTTTAAAGCATTAACTTTTTCAGTTAGATTTGTATTTTCTTTCCTAAGTGTTTTCAGTTTGAAAGAAAATTTGTGATTCTTATTTAAACAATCATTTATAGAAGTAATTAAATCAAATCGAGTAAAGTCAGAAAATACCTCAATTTCTTCATATGTTGATTCACTGAATCTAGACATGTTGAACCCTTGGATATTTCCTCAAACACTGTAAAATGCTCAACCTTGTGACGGAGTTCTGATGCCAATTGAATGTGCAAACACAATAAAGGGAAGGGGGAAATGGGGGGGTTGAATTATGTTTGCCAAAGTTGATAACATTTTGCTAATTTGATGAAGGTTGGTTCATTTTATAAATTACTTACATAAGAAACAATCAGATTCAGAGGTAGCAAGCAATAAAAACATAAATATTTTGATTCATATTTATAACTCAATAAAATCTAAAATAAAATTTGATTAGATTTATAATTGAAGAAAATATTTGATCAAGTTGAAAAAAAGATATGGTCAAGATTCGATCAAGATTTATCTACAACAACATATGAACAAAATCAATTGAAGATTTTACAAACTGAATATGAAAAATTTATAAACTCAATTTGAACAAAGTACAAATAAAATCAACCTAAAGATTTATAAACTCAATCTGAACAAATTACGAACAAAATCAATCTAGAAAAATTGTTCAGATTAGATTCATAAATAAAGAATTGGCTAAAGAATATATTATCAAAAAGCATCTTGTTCATAATTATTTTTGAATAAGATCTTTTTTGACCAAGCTAGGAATGAAGATACAATTCAGAATTAAACAAAGACTAAACTAAAACCTTAATTTTAACTTAAAAGTAGATACCCAAGGCTGAAGAAAAAGTTAATCGAAAATCAAAAAAGAGGAAAAGAACTCAAAGCTCAAAATTCCAAAAGTTATTTTTTAGATTTCATAGAGAGAAACACTTGTTCAATTTAGAAATATTTTCTAAGTGTTTTTTTTATTAGAGTGTGAGAGTTATTATTATTATTAGCTTTGTTAGAAACAAAGACTTAAAGTTCCTATCTTTTATATCCAACCAGATAGTGGTTTATTTCCTTCTTCAATATAGGGTTGTCAAGTTGTTAGGAGAAGCCTTGGCTAGTAGGGCTAAGGTGGTTAGTTCCTCAAAAGTTTGGGGTTATCAAGTTGTTTATGAAGACTGGCTTGGAGAGTTAGGTGTTTTGTAATTCAAAGTATTTAAAATAGTGGATTAAAGCCTTCTAAATGAGGGGACTGGATGTAGCCTAGTTAGTGGTGAACTAGGATAAACTTATGTGTACAATTATTTATGCTTTCATTGTTTGCTGCCTCTGAACCTAATTGCTTCTACTCCAAGTAAATCCTCTTATAGTGTTTTCACCTTCAATTGGCATCAAAGATTGGTCTTAAGGCTGTGAGCACTTTACAATGTTTAAGGAAAAATCCAAGGCTTCAGCATGTTTGGATTCGGAGAATGTTTTGAGTATTGGAAGGACACGATGACAACTTTAGGACTTGGTGGAAGATGGTTATAGTGTTCCAAAGAATACTGACGATATTGAAATTCAAAGAAAGGAGATGAATGCTGATCAAAAGATGATATACAAGATGCAACATAATTAATGAACATTCATCATAAATGTAATCACCTTCATGAAGTTTGACAAGGGCACTAACAAGGAGACAACAAAGAGTATTTATGATAGTTTGATTCTAATTTATGAAGGAAGGAAGGAAGTTCAAGAAGCAAAGGCTAGCCTCCTAGTAAAAAAATATGAGTTGTTCAAGATGGAAGAGGATGAAGACATTGAAACAATTTTTCCATATTCCAAACTTTGGTCTAGGATTAAAGATACTTGAGAAGAGCTATACTATTGTTGATCATATGATGAAGATTCTAAGGAGTCTGACAAGCAAGTGGATACCTAAGATCACTGCCATTCAAGAAGCAAAAGATCTAAATACTCTTAACCTGAAAGCATCAATCAACTCTCTCAGATCACATGAAATTGAACTTGCAGAGGATGAGCCAAAGATGAAGTAACCAACATTGGCTTTGAAATCCAAGTTGAAGAAAGGTCTGAAGGCAATAACAGAATTAGAGGATGATGATTCAGAGGATTGGAATCGAGACTCAAAGGAAGAGGAACTGACATTTATATTCAGAAAAATTTAGAATATGTGGCACAATAGAAAGAACAAATTTCCCCAAAGATATTCCAAGCAATCTAGCAGAGGAAAGGATGGTAAATATGAAAAGAAAAGTATCTTATGCAATGGATGCAATGAACCTAGACATATCGGGTTAGAATGTATAAATTTGGAGAAAGGGAAACATCAGAGGAAATATTCTAGACCTAAGAAGAAGAGTAGTATGGCTACATGGGATGATTCTGATGAATCCTCTAATGATGAAGAGCACACAAATTTAGCTTTGATGATTCATACCAACTCTGCCTCTAGATTCAACACATATTTTGACTCTGGAAGTGAATCAACATATGAAGAAATTGAGAAATTTTCTAACTTAACGCGATCTGATTTAATTACTGCTATAAATGATTTTTTAAATTAGAATCAAAAGATCTCTTTAAATCTGAAAACACTTAGAAAAGAAAATACAAACCTAACTGAAAAAGTTAATGTTTTAAAGGATGAAAGTGTTGAATTTAAAACAGAAAATGCAACTTTGAAAACTGATATTACTTAACTTAAAACATTAAATGCAAATATGAAAACTGATATTGTTGAACTTATAGATAAAACCTTGAAAGATATCCATGTCGAAAATACCACATGTTATTCTGATAAGCATGAAGAATTATTCCAAGATTTTCTAGCTAATGGTATGGAAAGAAGCAAGTATGCATCTATGATTTATGGTATTAGTAGAAATGGTAAAAGAGGTATAGGATTTGAAGAAATAGTAATTGGAGCTAAACCTATTCACTTTGATGTTTTTTGTACTATTTGTTCTAAGAAAGGTCACTCTAAATTATCTTGTCTCATGTTAAATATAAAGAAAGGCAAGAAACCTTTAACAACTAACAAACCAGGACCCTATCCAATTTGGGTACCAAAAGACAAAATTATTTATGTTGCAGATGTTCAAAGAAACCAAGTTGAAACACCAATCATGGCATGTGGTAAGCGGATGCTAGGAACTTATGAAAGGAAAAAGGTGTATGTCCCAAGACCTGACTTTGGTGGAAGAAGGACTAGTCGACACAATACCTATCAGAACCAGCCGATGAACCATAACTATCATTAAAAGAACCGTATGATGAACCAGAACTATCAAAAGAATCAAAACCATCTTATGAATCTGAAGTATCAGTAGAACCAGAATTACCAAGGGAACCTAATACATCAATAACAAAAGTGTTAGATAAACAATCAGAATCAAGAGACTTCTCTAAACACTTCAATCAAATCCATCAAGACTACAAAGTTGGATGGAAATTCAAATCCCTTCATCCAGACCTTCTAATAAGAGAATATGCAAATTCAGAATCTAATAACTAGAAAATAAGAACCAAGAGGGGTTTTATAGTGAAACTAAAATTATTGACAAATAAGTTTTATCTTTATTTAAATTTATTTATTCTCTGATATTATGTTTACTGGGATAACAAGAAGCTTGATCTTAAATAATCAAAGCTAGATAAGTATTTTGCAGAAGCATAAAACAAGTTTGTTTCTTCAAAAACAAGCATAAACCACAAGAAACAAAACATGTGTTTTGGTTGTATTGTTTCATTCTTAAATCATCTAATTTATATTATGTTATGTGACAAATGACTTGACCTTAAAAACTTAAAGCAAGTTGATGATAGTGAAAGCTTATTGGAACTATAGGAAGCAGATGCAGACAAACTAGAAGAAGCTAAAAAAAACATAGAATACAAGCAAATTATAAGAAGATGACAAATATTAAGAGGATGAATCTGATCGAGTCAAAAACAATCAAGATAAGTAAGAAGGAAGATTTGGATGCAATTACAAGTCAACTCATCTAGAAACTCTAATCATTTGAAGTGCAAACGATCCTTTGAAGACCGGATCATCACTAAAAGATATCACTTTCACTACTTGAATTTTCGTATATAGTGACCGATTTATAGACTGAATATCTTCAGTCACACTAGCGACCGAAATAGAGATCGTAATTTTAAACCTAGAAACTAAATATTTTTTCGTCACTAAATCGGTCGCTAATGAAATTTAGAGACTGAAATTGCAACTAAATTATAGCGACCAAAAATTCAGTCGCTAAATATTACTAATAGAAAAATTTTCTTTCACACTAGCGACCGAAATTGAGACTAAAATTTTAAACCTTGAAACTAAATATTATTTCGTCACTAAATCGGTCGATAACAAAATTTAGAGATTGAAATAACAACTAAATTTTAGCGACCAAAATTTTAGTCGCTAACTATTTTTTAATTACATAATTTAATTTTCTTTATTAATAAAAAAAGAAAAATGTGAAATAATTTTTGCATACAAAATATTTATAATAGTTAACTAAAACTAAACGTGTCTCTAAAGTGGTCACAAATATATTTTAGCAACCGATTTAGAGGCCAATTTATTAGCGACCGATTTAGAGACCAATCAAATTCTTTTTTCTTCTTTTAAAACTATATTTTTCTAAATCTCTATATCAAAAAAAAAAAAAAAAATTAAATTTAGCATCCGATTTAGAGACCAAATATTTTTATTTTAAAAAAATACACAAATCATAAAAAAATTTATTTTAAAATAGACCCAAAATGTATACTTAAAAATCTGATAATATTAAATGTAAAAATATGATAATAACAAAACATATTTCACATTACCATAAACAACTCAGAGTATTGAGCCAATTTTAGTTCCAAACTTTCTCCTTCATCCTCGCAAACCCTAGTGCCTCCACTTTTAGTTCTCACCATTCTCCTTCATCCTCCATTCACTTTCTCCTTCATCTCCATGACCTTTAAGGCCTCAATAAACACCATCTCTCGTTCCATTAGCATCTCCATCTTTGCAACCTTTAATGTCTCAATAAACGCCAATTACATGGTTCTTCTTCTGATGGTGGTAGTGATAGCACCAAAATATCAGTAGTAGCACGAACCCTAATCACCTTCGACCGTTTTGCATTTTGCCTCTCTGTTTCTTTCCCAAATCGCATAAACCTAATCAGCTTCCATCATTTCTCATTTCTTAATTTATTTTCTTTTTCAAATCGTAGGAACCCTAACCTACATCTGGTGAGTCCTAAGCGCAATTTCAAATAATTTCTTAATTTTCTTCTGAATTTCTACTAAATTTTGTATTTTGTTTTCTAAACATTTGCTTTAGGTTTAACGGATTGCTACTGACTTTATTTTGATTTTATAGTTATTATTCAATCTTTGAAGCCTGAGTCACAACTTGGACCACTTGTTCTATTTGATAACCCTATGAAGCAATTAGAACCTAGTAGCCCTATTTCATGTCTATACCTCCATTGAAGTCTAATGATCTTAAGGAAATAAGAAATTTACACAATAAAATCATCTAATAATCATGTTAAATAATTAAACAAGACCTTTGGAGAACAAAATAATTCTTTTCATGTTATGTTTTTTTAGTCATGGATATGGATGCAACAAGCTATGCACTCTAAATTGAATTACAACAGCAGTTTAAGAAAAAAATGGGTATGTAATATTTAATATTATAGTTGAATTACAGTCATGCAGTTAGCACTTTAAGAAATAAATGGGTAAACTATGCACCCTGAATAGAATTACATTTGCAGCCGCGTACCAATTTTTAATATTGCAGAGAATCGCAATCAAATGTGATCTATATAACCTTAACCGCGATTACATTACAGTTTCAATCGTATTAAAAAATAATAATTATGTTGCAGTCCAAATAATGGTTGAAGACATTTATTTAAAGCTATGGTTATTACTTGTTTCACTTAGCATTAATATGTTTGTGTTTTTGAATGATTATCATCCTATTGAAATATATCATGTAGATGCCATGGAAGCATATAATACCAATAAAAAGCATGTCAATAAAGAAATGGTTTAAGAAAATAAAGATGAAGAGGAAAGAAAAACAGAGATTGCAAAGAGCAGAGGTGCATGCAACAATGTCAATTGCAAGTGTTGCAGCAACATTTTTTGCTATTGCTTCTGAAAATTCAAAAATGGAGGAGTCCAATGAAGATAGAGATGCAGCAATAGCTTCTGCTGCTCCTTTGGTTGCTGCTCAGTGTGCAATAGTAGCTGAAGCAATGGGAGCTAAGAAAGAAGATCTTAGTAGTGTTATTTGTTCTGCCATGAGTGATACAAGTGCAAGTGACATCCTAACTCTCACTGTTGCAGCTGCAACATGTAATCAATTTTATTATTTTCACTCATAATTTTTTTGATAGAATTATTTTGGGGGAAATTTAGGGTATAGATGCAAGACTTAGCATCAGATTTTGGATTTTAAAATTTGAAATTGGTATTAGAGCATTGACATTAGTAATTCTAATGGTCTCAACAGTTGCAACATGTAATTACTATAAGAGACCTATTTCTGTTATCTACAACCAATCATCGTTATAGGATTAATCTAACAATTTAGACTTTAGAGTATATATCTCGACTATCAGATTAGTTTAATTGTTGACTGTATTTTGGTTTGCTACTGACTGTATTTTGATTTTGGTTAGATTTGGTGTTATTGTGACATTAGAGCTCGAAGGCTTCAATCCTTTTCAAAGCTTGAAGGTAATAAAACTACTAAGTTAAGCTTTACCATTTTGCTTAAATGCTTTTTCACCTCTGATTACTCTTTGTAATTGCTTAGCAATTGTGACTTAGAGGTAAACATGAATGGAGTTCTGGCAAAAATTGTTTGAGCTTCCTCTCAATGTTCAATGGCTTGCTGAACGTGTTCTCAACATTTTGTTCGAGAAATTACAAGCTTATGCTCTGTAGGTACATAGCTCTGACTCCTGGCTTTATTCCGTTGTACACAACTAGATTGGGGGTGATGATGTATAGTCCATCTCATCAATTGAGCCTACCTCTATTGATGAAGCATTGGCAGATGATGGATGGATTCTTGCAATGCAAGAAGAGTTAAATGAAATTAAGAGAAATGATATTTGGGATCTAGTACCTAGTACCTAGACCAAAGAAAAATATTATTGGAACCAAGTGGATTTTCAGAAAGAAGCTAAACGAAAAAGGTGAAGTGGTCAAAAAAAGGCAAGACTTGTCGCACAAGACTACAATCAGCTAGAGGGCATTGATTACACTGAGACTTTTGCTCCAACGACTAGGATAAAAGCTATTCTAATCCTACGTTCTTTTGCTGCAAATAGTAACATTACATTATTTCAAATAGATGCTAAAAGTGCTTTTCTAAATGGTTATAAAAGTGATGAAGTCTATGTAAACCAATCCCTAGGTTTTGAAAGTTCTGAATTTTCAAACATGTTTTTAAACTTAAAAAATCTATGTATGGTCTGAAACAAGCACCTAGGGCATGGTATAATTGACTTAATAACTTCTTGCTTAAAAATAACTTTGAAAGAGGAGATGGAATTCTTATTATTCAAATTTATGTTGATGACATTAATTTTGGATCTACTAATGGCACTATTTGCCAATAATTTTCTAAATTGATACAACATGAATTTCAAATGAGTATGATGGGAGAACTTAAGTTCTTTTTAGGGATACAAATTTAGCAAAGTCAAAAAGGTATATACATTCATCAAAATAAATATATCAAAGAGCTTCTAAGGAAGTTTAAGATGAGTGATTGCAAACCTATGGCTACACCAATGCATCCTACTTGTTCACTTGAAAAGATGATTCAGGCTGAAATATTTGGTGGTACTGACCTAACATAATATTTAGTGCATGGGTATGTGCAAGATTTCAAGCTGACCCTAGGGAATCAAATTTAACTGTTGTGAAGAGAATCCTTAGATACCTAAAAAGCACTACCAACCAACCTTACCTCTAAATTAGATATTATGATTCTGATTATGTTAGAGATAAACTTGAAAGAAAGAGCACTAGTGGTAATTGCACCTTTGTAGGTGACGACTTAATATCTTGGTCAAGTAAGAGACAAAGCACAATTTACTTCTCAACAAATGGTTGCAGTTCTCAACTACTTTGGATGAAACATCAACTTGAAGACTACAAAATCATATAATTCAACATTTCCATCTATTGTGATAAAACTTCTGCCATTTGCCTAACCAAAAACCCTATCCAACATTACCATCATACCTGACTGGTGTTCTAATAACTTTAAAGTAGTCTAACTTTACATTAGTTTTTATATTTTCTTGTAATATGTTATATTCATGTTAAAATTGCAAATTAAAAAAAAATTTCAAGTTTCACTTTCAAATCTTTGCTTGATGACAAAAGGGGAGATATATATTTGATAATGTGGGGATAAAAGTGAAAAGAAAACTTAGACTTAAGGGGAGCCCTAAGATAGGATGAGTCAACGAAATATAAAGACACATTATTATAAAAAATACAAGTTTTGTCATCATAAAAAAGGGGGAGATTGTTGGAACGAAGTTGGTTTTATAATTAGAGTTTTGATGATAACAAAAGAATTTCACGAGAACAATATATTTGAATTCACATAGTATGAAAGAAGATTTGTGTTTTTGAAGAAAATCTAAAATAAGACTTGATTTAAATTTATAATTGAAGAAAATATAAAATAATATTTGATTCCAATTTATATTTGAAGAAAATATAAAATAAGATTTGATTCAGATTTATAATTGAAAAAAATCTAAAGTAAGATTTGATTTAGATTAATAATTAATGAAAATCTTTGACCAAGTTGAAAAGAAGATATGGTCAAGATTTGAAGGAGATTATATCAAGATTTATGTACAACATAATATGAACAATATCAATCTGAAGAATTGATAAACTCAATCTAAACAATATACGAACACAATCAATCTAGAAGAGCTGCTCAGATTGGATTCTGAAATAAATAATTGGCTAAAGAACATATTATCAAAAGGCGTCTTGTTCATACTTATTTTTGAATAAGATCATTGTTGACCAAGTTAGGAATGAAGATACAATTCAGAATTTAACAAGAACTAATTTGAAGTTTTATCTATAAATAAATACTTAAGGCTGAAGAAGAAGATCATCGAAAATATGAAAAGGGTAGAATAACTCATCAACTCAAACTTTCAAAATCATCTTAAAGTTCAAAGAGAGAAACACGTGTTCAAGTTAGAAATATTTTCTAAGTGTTTTTTCTTAGAGTGTGAGAGTTATTATTTGTATCATCTTTGTTAGAAGCAAACACTTAAAGTTCCAATCCTTGGTATCCAACCCGATAGTGGTTAATTCCGTATTCAATATGGGGCTGTCAGGTTGTTAGTCGAAGACTTGGCTCCTATGGTCAAGATGGTTAGTTCTTCAAAACTTTGGGATTGTTAGGTTTGGAAGACTAGCTTGAATGGTCATGTGCTTTGTAATTCAAGGTATTTGAATTAGTGGATAAAATCCTTCTAAATGAAGGGACTGGATGTAGCCAAGTTAGTGGTGAACCAATATAAATCTATGTTTTCAATTATTTATGCTTTCATTGTTTGCTGCTTCTAAACTCGATTGCTTCTACTCTATGTAAGTCACCAAAATCGACCTAATTTATTAATAAATTATTAAAAAGTTATCAACTTTGTCAAATACAATTCAACCCCCCATTTTTGTGTTTGGACCATCATATTGGTGGAAGGATGCAAGGACTCACCTTCAGACTCAAGGAACCCCTATGAATTGAGAACACTTTGAAATGACCTTTTTGGACAATACAATCGAGAAAGTGTTAGAAGACAAAAGGAGATGGATTTTGTGCACGTTCAACAAGGAGACATGTCTTTTGTAGAGTATGTTGTTAAGTTTGTAGTTTTGGAACCAAGTAGATTCCAGGAACAATTTCTCTATGTGGTTTTGATGCTAACAAAAGTACTATGTGAAAACAGTTTATTGCACTAAAAATTTCACTAATTTTGAAGAAATTAGAATAGGAAAATCAAAGGATATAACCAGAGGATACCACCAAAGAAATTCACCAGAGGATATTACCACAAGAGGAAGTGGCGAGAGGATACCACCACTAGAGGAAGTGAAAAGGTCCGAGGAAATGAAACCAAATCAATTAAATCCATGTGCAAGAAAAGTTCACCAATCTGCCTCTAATAGCGTACTTCTAGTAGGTTAGCATGTTTTCACATCTGCCTATAAAGACTAAAGCGTGCTTCTAATTTGCATGCCTTTGATGAGTCAGATTGTGCGTCTGTCTTAGAAGATCTAGTAAGCCTCTAAAGATTCAACATGCCTCGATGAAAAGTAACTTCAGCATGCCTCTGATGAACAATAACAGTTCCATGCCTCTGATTATTCAATGTGCCTCTAATGAATAACATTTTTTAGCAAGTCATTGAATTCTGAAGCCATTATTCAAGTCGGCATCTCAACCCTTATAGATCCCCACAACTCAAATTGGTCTTTCCTCAGAGATCCCCTCAACTCAAACCAAGACACATATATGCAACTGTCGAGGTAAACATGTCACTACGCGAAAAATAGTATTTTACAGCGCTTTTTTTAAGCCATATACAGCGCTTTTGCAAAACACTAAGCGCTGTAGTATCTAGCGCCTTAAAAAGATACAACAGCGCTCTTTAAATTAAAAAAAAACATTGTAAATCCCTTCTAAAAATGCGCTGCTTGTTGTACTAGTTTTACAACGCTTTTTCAAAAAAGCGTTGTAATAGGTGCATTCTTATGCACGTTTTACAACGCTTTTTAAAATAGAAAAGCGCTGTAAATTCCTTCTAAAAACGCGCTGCTTGTTGTACTAGTTTTACAGCGCTTTTTCAAAAAAGCGCTGTAATAGGTTCATTCTTATGCACGTTTTACAACGCTTTTTCAGAAAAGCGCTGTAATAGGTGCATTCTTATGCACGTTTTATAACGCTTTTTCAAAAAAACGCTGTAATAGGTGTATTCTTATTCTTTTTTTTTTTATTTATTTATTAAAAAACGCTATAATGGAATTTTTAAAATAACTCTTCTTTTGTATAAACAGGTTTTTTATGGCATTTTTAAAAAAAGTGTTGTCTTTTAATTTTTTTCCAAAATCATTTTCATCCAGCAATTAGTTTACAATCAGTTTTCATCCAGCAATCATTTTTCATCCAACAATCAGTTTACAATCAGCTTTCATTCAACAATCATTTTCACAACAACAGAACTACATAACTTTATAACTTTACATATTCACAGCATGCAGAACCAGAACTATATAACTTTACATTAAATATTCACAACAAAACCAGAACTATATAACTTGACACAATTACATATTTTTTACATTTACATATTCACAAAAACACAGAACTATATAACTTTACACATTCACAACAGAACCTTGCAACACAACACATATTTTTTACATTTACATATTCATAACCTTGCAGCATGACAATATCCCAACAAATCAAATAATTTTCATTTCGATCACATACTTACACCAGTCTTCCTTTATTTCAGTTAGATCTCTTTCAGAGTATGTTGGACTATAATTGTCAAAGTACTGTGTGATATAAAATTTGAACATAAATAAGTTAGAATCAAATATATACATAGTTTATATATGAAAATCAAAATATAATGAAAATACTGTACCGTTAATCACTTACCACAAACACGGTGTCTGCACGTTTAGCTACAAATGCGCTCTATTCATCATTTGATATATAGTGTTTATATATTTTTGGAGCTTCAACATTCATATTTCCATCATGATCTCTTACGTAGCAATTTGACAGATGAGATCTAAATCCCCGGTGTATTTTTTTGGCAACTCTAAGCACGTAAGTTTTTCTCACCTCATCAACATCAAAAGCAGACTGCAAACCAAATAAAGATATAGTTTGAGTAAAGTATTTCAATGGAAAAACATATAAGTAACAAAAAAGTGGAGTAAAAAAGTTACTTTTATATCATTCCACAATATATCTTTTGCATCCTTCAAAGCCTTATCTCTTTAATCGTCAATTGTAATTGGGATATTCTGATGAACAACAGCACCAATATAACTTACCAACATGGAACTTGTTAGAATTCATTTATCTACAACAAGTTCAACATGCAGTTCAGTATAACTTCAACAAGTTCAACATGAAGTAGTCTAAGTACGTAGCAGTATAAGTTCAACATGCATTTTAGTGATAACAAAAAATTAATAAATACAATATCTGAAGAGTGCGAAGAAATACGTAGGGTTAGTAGGGTTACGACTTCGTTTAAGAAGGAACAGCGGGAATGCGCAGAATTATGACAGGTTCGTATGACAGAGTAGGATTCGCAGAAATACGTAATGAAAGTTACGTATTTCAATGAGAAGAGTACGTATTTGAATGAGAGTTGGTAGGGATAGTAACAAAGATGGAGATGGTTCGCAATGGAGATGGTTGGCAATATGGTTCGTAGGGATAGTAGGGTTCGCAATGAGAAGGACAATGAAGAGGAGGAGGACTCTGAAGAGTAGTGAACTTTACGAAATGAAGAGGACACTGAAGCGGTTTACTGTTATATATAAAACCCTATTACAGCGCTCTTTGAAAGAGCGTTGTAAAAGACCTCCTTAACTTATTTTTTAAAAGTCTATTACAACGCTCTTTGAAAGAGCGCTGTAAAAGACCTCTTAACTTAGTATAAATCAAAGCTTTGTGACCTCCTAATTATTTTAAAGGCTTTTATAGCGCTTATTGACAAAAGCGTTGTAAAAGACCTCCTTATTTTACTTTTTAAAAGCCTATCACATCACTTTTTTTAACAAACGCTTTAAAAGACCTATTTAACTTAGTGTAAAACAAAGCTTTTTGACCTTCTTGTTTTTTTAAAGGCTTTTATAGCGCTTATGGACAAAAGCACTGTAAAAGACCTCCTTATTTTATTTTTTAAAAGCCTATTACAACGCCTTTTCAACAAGCGCTTTAAAAGACCTATTTAACTTAGTATAAAACAAAGCTTTGTGACCTCCTTATTTTTTTTAAAGGCTTTTATAGCGCTTATTGACAAAAGTGCTGTAAAATTACAAGTTTGGATTTTTTTTTTCTTCCAAATAATTAGTTAAATACCTATATATATATCAGTGCTAAATTACAAGATCAGCTCATATTGGGATGATCAGTTCAAGTTCAAGAAAAATTCCCAGTACTCAAATAAAGCTTTTTCAAGTTCAATATAAGCTGAAAATCAGTTATGGCAGGTCAAGCTAAATTACACTTAAACTACATGAACTTAGTATAAAACACTAAGATCAAGCTAAATATAAGCAGAAAATAAGTATAAGCAGAAAATCAAATACAGTTCAAGCTAAATACTAAAATTCTCAATTCTGACAGATCAAACAATTAAATTACATGAACTCACTTCAGATTACATGACTTATATAAAACAATTAAACACATTAAGATGCCCTTCTTCTTTTCCTGGTGGGATTCACATTTGTTTGTCCATTAACGATACGAAACGATGGATTAATCCAAATTCCCTCATCATGATCATCTCTAAGATATAAACGATCATCAGTTGAATCAATTTCATGTGGTTGTGATGTTGCAAAGAAAATATCATTACCAACATCATCATTATTGTTATCATCACTTATTTTATTGGTCGATAGGACAACAGACCATTTATCATATGCAGGATCAGTGACATAAAACAATTGTTGAGCTTGCGACGCTAAAATAAAAGGCTCATCTTTGTATCCCGCCCTATTAAAATCAACAAGCAAGAACCCTGACTCATCAATCCGAAAGCCATTATGATTATCGACCCACTTGCAACCAAATATGTGAACACGAAACATTGTGTAGTCTAACTCCCATATGCGCTCGATAACCCCAAAATATGATAGATTTGCATATATTGGGTTTTTGTCTTTTGCACTTGAGATATGCATCGCTTCAGCTACGAGAGTGACTCCGCTATTTTGCATAGTGGTTTGATCATCTTGTTCTTTGGTATCAAATGTGTAGCCGTTAATTACATAATCGGTGTAAGAAAAAACATGTAAACTCAGACCATTTGCTAGCCACCTTAATCTCTGTGAAATTGATTCGGGGTCTATATCAAACTTTGACTTTATGTGATTATTTAACCATGTTATAAAACTTCGATTGTGCTCTCGAGTTATCCAATTTTGATTCATATTCATGTTTAAACTAGATAACTGATCCATGTGTATTGTAACATACGATTGAACCTCATCATCATTGTGCAGAACATACAATTGCGCATGCTCCCATTCTATCCTTGATATAGTCAGTAGTCTTTTTCCAATTATCCCTTCTCTTGATAGTCTTCCCGAATGACGAGACATGGGAAGCCCTATGGATTCAACATTGGACATATATTCAGTACAAAATTCAGCAACTTCTTCAACAATGTGTCGTTCAGCAATACAACCTTCTGGTCGACTTCTACTTTTTACATACCCTTTTAATATTTTCATATATCGTTCTATCAGATGCATCCATCTCATATAAGCTGGCCCACAAAGTTTTGTCTCCTTAACAAGATGAACAATAAGGTGAACCATTATATCAAAAAACGAGGGTGGGAAATACATTTTAAGCTCACGCAAAGTAACAACAATTTCCCTCTGCAATGTGGGTACTTTCTGAGAATCGATCACTTTACTACAAATTTCGCTGAAGAAGAAACATAATCTAGTTATGGCTCGTCGAACTTTGGCAGGTAAAATGGAACGTATACCTATTGGTAGCAAATGCTCCATTAGAATATGACAATCATGGGTCTTCAAACCT
>NC_021162.2:30849682-30850267 GCF_000331145.2 Cicer arietinum | reverse complement strand
TTGGAACTTTAACTTTGTGTAGAAATTTACATAAAACAATTTTTTCCTTTCTAGATAGAGTATGAGCGGCTGGTGGTAGATATGTGTGATTTCCTTTCTTTACGGGACCCAATTCATTTCTTATTCCCATATCGACCAAGTCCAATATTGCATTGATGCCATCTTTAGACTTTCCTGGAACATTGAGTAACGTCCCAATTACACTATGAAATACATTTTTTTCAATATGCATCAATCGAGGAAATGTCTTATATACAATGACTTCCAATATGGCAATTCAAAGAAAATTGACTTTTTCTTCCACCCAGTTTTGACCAGCTCTCCCGCAAATGCTCCATTAGAATATGACAATCATGGGTCTTCTAACATTTTAACTTGAGGTGTTTCATACAAACTAAATTTTTAATGTTTGAAGAGTATCCTTTTGGAACTTTAACTTTGTGTAGAAATTTACATAAATTTTTTTTTTCCTTTCTAGATAGAGTATGAGCGGCTGGAGGTAGATATGTGTGATTTCCTTTCTTTACGGGACCCAATTCATTTCTTATTCCCATATCGACCAAGTCCAATATTGCATTGATGTCA
>NC_021162.2:30823628-30849468 GCF_000331145.2 Cicer arietinum | reverse complement strand
TTGCATTGATGTCATCTTTAGACTTTCCTGGAACATTGAGTAACGTCCCAATAACACTATCAAATACATTTTTTTCAATATGCATCACATCGAGGAAATGTCTTATATACAATGACTTCCAATATGACAATTCAAAGAAAATTGACTTTTTCTTCCACCCAGTTTTGACCAGCTCTCCCGCAAAAAGTTTGCCAAACTTATTGGTCAAACCTTGTACTTTTTCAAGTATTTGATACCCAGTCGGTGCTAAAGGAGCTTTATCTTCCTCTGATTTTCCATTGAATGCATTTCTCCACCCACGATACTGATGACTATAAGGTAAAAATCTACGATGTCCAAGAAATACATTCTTCTTACAATGTTTCAACCGCATCCAATTTGTACTCTCTTCACATATAGGACATGCACACTGACATGCTATATCCTAAAAAATTACCATATGCTGGAAAATCATTAATTGTGCCGAACAACATAGCCCTCAAATTGAAACATTCTTTCTTATACCCATCATAAACTTCCACACCTGTCTCCCACATATTTTTTAAATCTTCGATTAAAGGAGTCAAGTATACATCGATATCATTCTCCGGTTGTTTGGATCCAGAAATTAACAGAAACAACATCATAAACTTATGCTTCATACATAACCATGGAGGTAGGTTATAAATCAACAAAATCACAAGCCACGTGTTGTATGAGATGCTTTGAAGACCATGTGGATTGATTCCATCAGTAGAAAGTGCAAGTCGTAGATTTCTTGACTCTATCCCGAATTCAGGATACTCGTGATCAATTTTTGCCCCTTGTGGAGAATCTGCAGGGTGTCGAAACTTTCCATCTCTAATTCTTTCATCTGCATGCCATGTCAAGTGTTTTGAGTCTTCTTCACTGCGATACATGCGCCTAAATCTTGGTATTATAGGAAAATACCACACGACTTTTGCTGGAGTAGATTCTTTCTTCTTATATTGAGAGACCTTGCATTTCGAACATGCCTTTAGTAATTCATATTCGTTTCAAAATAAAATGCAATCATTAGGACATGCATGAATCCTTTCGTAACTCATTCCAATAGAGCACAAAATTCGTTTAGCCTCGTAGGTTCGACTGAGAAGTTCATTATCATCTAGCAATATATCTTTTAAGAGTGTTAATAATTTTGTGAAGCTTTTATCAAACCATCCATTACTCGCTTTTAAGTTGTACAACTCTAATATCCTCGACAGTCTTGTGAATTTAGTACAACCATTATATAATGGTTTCTCTGCATCACTCAACAAACTCTCAAGCATTTTAGGACAATCTCGAAGATCTTCTTCAACTGCTTTTGCAATCTCCTCAACTCGGTCCGGCTCATATGTATCTGTGTCGAAATCAGTTGAAGCATATGTCGAACCATTCTCAAAATTAATGTTTCCTTTTCTTTTCTCACCATGTCTTATCCAACATGTATAGCTTTGATCAATTCCATGCCATACTAAACGTCCTTCCAATTCATATTCTCTAACGCGTTTTCCAAAACAACATTTTAAACAAGGACAAACGACTTTATTTGAATCTTTTACATTCTTCACTGCAAACTCAACAAACTCCTTCACTCCATTTTCATACTCTTTTGACAATCGATAGGCATACATCCATTTCCGGTCCATTTTATATGACCTACATAAATGCAGTTACACAAATAATAAGCTATTGATAACATTATACCAATATATAGTACACATATCTAATATTGGAAAATGGAAACCAATGTCCAAGGCTGATTTCAAAACAGAACAGATCAACAGATTTCAAAAAAGAATAGATTTTATATGATTTATTATGTAACAATTTATTAGTTTTAGTGACAACAACAAATTAATAAATACAGTACCTGAGACAGTGTATCCAATTTTTTTTAAAGGAGGAGCAGTAGATGGGCCCACAGTAGAGGATAAGAGGGTTCACAGAGTAGAGGAGATGAAGGTTCGTAGGGTTTGTTTTAAATTTGTTTTTTATTTATTTAAAGTAAATGATTTTTATTTAAAGTGAATGATTTTACAGCGCTTGTATAAAAAGTGCTCTAATAGGTTCTTTAATTATGTGAAAACGCAAGTCTTTTACAGCGCTTGTCCAAAAAGCGCTTTAAAAGCTATGTAACATAAGGTGAGAGCGCTATATTTTACAGCGCTTGTGTTTAAGGCCCTCCAAAAGCGTTGTAAAACATTATGTGAGGGTGCTTCAGTTTACAGCGCTTTTGTAAAAGCGTTGTAAAAACCTTGTAAACGTTATGTGCAAGCTCTATGTGATCCTATATGACCCTACAACAACGCTTTTTCCACAGGGCTTGTCAAAAAAGCGTTGTTGTATCCTCTGTTTATTTAAAAATATTTATACAACAGCGCTTGTATTTAATAAGCGCTATAAAAGGCGCGCTATAAAATTTCATTTTTGGCGTAGTGCATGTTGCATGGTAGCTTCCGACATTTGGAGTGCTACCTCCAAGTCACCAAGGAATTTCCCACCTAAATACCTCCAAGGTCTAACAATTTTGCCTTAAGGCTTAATAGTAGACCATCACGATCATGCTCATTTAATTGTACTTCCCCGAAATCACTAGGCTTCTCAGACCTTACATATATGTTGACAAAATCATCTCCACTTAAAAAATTCTCATCAACTTCAATTACTCCCAACATTGATTTTCTCCTCTCGTTAGCCTAGACTACCCCGTTAAGATCATCAATTATGGGGTTACTTGAATATTATCATCACAAATTTATAAAATCATTATCATTAATCATACATCATCATGATCATCATATAAACTCATCACAAATTCATAATGTAAGATCCTGAATTTTCTAAATTCTAATTAATGCAAATTTAGTGTATTTTGTGTTGAATTGCTTAGGTCTTTAGCGCAATTTTTATTTTATAAATTAAGTACCAAAAATATATTTTGTTAGAGTTAGCAATATGTTTAAAATATAGGTATATATATATTTGGAGAACCGATTTAAATTATTTATTAGAGTATAATTTAATTAAGTTACGAAAAAATTTATTTCCAAACAAAATTTTAAAATGTCACTTGTTGCTGATAAATTCACATGTCAATTGAGTTACTACGAGAGTAGATATTTTTATTAAATTAGATTGAGAAGTGAGTGATGTGATGTGTGTAACAGTATTAGATGTTATAATGATAATTTATATAATATACATAAATATTTAATTATAATATATATATATATATATATATATATATTTTGTTTTGGATGTAAGTAAATAAATAAATAAAAGAACCCAGCCCTTTATTTGGGAAGCAGCGAACCCCCTCCCTTTTTCATTCTTCCTCGTCTTGCGTTCTCTTTCTGCATTATTCTTTCTGTTCTAAAAAAAAAGATAGTATTGGTTTTTAAAAAAAAAACATAAAACTCCATTTTTCTACTAGATCTAAGCCTCGTTTCAAGAAGTCATAGAAAATAAAGTTGTTTTTCTCTACAAGGTGGTTGTTGTGAGCTAATTTATAGAAAATAAAGTGGCTCTTCTCTACAAGGTGGTTGTTGTGAGCTAGTTTATTTGAGGTGAGACACTTACTTTCTCTCCATTTTTTCTAAATTCATAAACTTTATATGTGTGTGGGAATGAGTGACTTTTTTTGAGTTCTTAATCAATCCTTTGTTGTTGTTGTTGTTGTTGTTAGTAATGGTTAGAAAAAAAATTTGTTGTTGTTGTTGTTGTTGTTAGTAATAGTTTGAATTGAAGATGAAATTTTACAAGAAAACTTAGAGTTGTTAAAGTTGTGAAAAAGTTCAAATTTTAACTAAGTTAAAGAGTTTGAACAAAAAGTTAGATTGAAATTAAAATGTTTAGAATTAAAAATGTTACTCTTTTAATTACTCTTGGACTGAGTTTAAAAAAAAAAGAATATAGTACTTTATTAACTCAAATTCTTGGTGCTTTAATAGTCGAGTGTGAGTATGTGTGGTTTGAAAAATATTCGTTTTTATTTACTTTAACTAAATAATGTAGATCATTTGGTTTTACAAGTTTGGTGTGTGAAAAAAATAGAATTTTGGAATTTTGTTGTAGTTGGTTAAATTTTAGTTGTGAACAAATTATTATAAATATTTATATTTATGTAGTAAGCTCATTGAGTCTCGAAAAGGAATCGAGACCGTTTTAGCACCGAGTTAGCGGTAGGGAAAACTCTGATATATTAATGTTGTTGTGGTGATTAAAGAAAAATGATTTTTCTTAGTTTGTCTTTCCAAAAATAATTGTTATGATTGATGAGTAAGAATGTATACATGTGGCTATCAAATATTTGAACTTGTGTTTAAGGATAATTAGTGAATTGTGGTTTCAAGCTTGTATATGTATACTTTCAACTTTTAGAAAATTTTGCATGATTTTAATTAAATTTTCAAGTTTATTAAGTAAATGATAAAGTCTTGAGTTAGAAATTCAAGTTTATTAAGTAAATTATAAAGTTTCATGAATTAAAATACAAATTTTGTTGAAAAATATATATTTTGAAAAGGATAAAAATATTTCAAAGAGTTAGAACTTTGAAATTAGAAAGAAAAAAAATATTCATTGATATTTGTTTTGTGTGGTTATGTTGTTATGAGGTAAATATTTTGCTTGAACTTTTAGTCTTTATAAATGTATTAGATCAAACTTATAATTATTTATAAAAAAAATGAGTTATGGCAAACTTGAGAAAATTTCCAGTTGTGTGAAACATTTTATGAAATAGTTTAAGACGTTTTGAAAGATTTTTATTGAATTATATGAGAAAGTTAAAAGATGTTAATTTCTAAAAATATTTTTTTTATATGTTGAAACGGTGTGTTGTGGATAATAATACTATTAGTTCTTATCCATTGTAAACTCTTTTAGTGAAATATACTCTAAGGAGCTTAAGAGTAAGAAATGGTATGTAAGAAAGTTAAAATTTCAGGGATTAATTTGATTAAGTCAAACACTATTTGATTGAATGTGTCGACACCGACAAGATTTTTCGTTGTGTTTGATTGTAGTAGTGATAACTGTTGAAAAAGCTATAATTAAGGTAAGAGCTCATTCCAAATTTTTAGTTTGCACATTGTGACACCCTAAACCCCAAAATAATGTATATTAATTTATACAAGAATTTTAATTTAATTTGCAGCGGATAAAGAAAATACGTTTTCAAGGAAATAAAACTTTTATAACAAATTTAGGATATCAACATTCTCAAAATTCAAAGGGAATACTTTAAAAAATTTCCTCTTATAAAACAGTAAGGTCTTCATACAAAAATTTGTTTCTAATTAAATAAATAAAATACAACTTATGACTTTCATTCTCAGTATCACCTATCAGAGCGGGGTTTCTCCCAAACTTGAACTATAAGACTCATTAACCTGTAACAACTGCGATTTCGCAAATGCAGGGCCAAGCCAGTCAAACACAAACAACAAAGGAGGTGAGTTTCGAAATCATTTTGATAGTATAATATAAGTATGAGGAACACGCAAACAATCATAATATACCGTATCATAATCACATTACAATAACATCAAAATACTTAAGTAAATAGTACCATATTATAACATCAAAGTCACTCAAGTAAAATAATCATCTCATTATAATATGCATCAAATCATCTAAGGGTAATTATTATTACTTTTGAAACACATCAATCACAAAAAAACAATCACAAGGAAATGCAATGCTATGCATGAACATAGACTCTACTTCACAATGTGCTACCATTCTAACTTTGAAGTACTTGGTTATGAAGCTTGATACTATGCCACCATCTCGGTGGACAGACAATTCAAATTGACCATGTCCTCATAGATCCCCTCAACTCAACCCGAGAAACATATATGCGACAGTCGAGGTAAACGTGTGTTGCATGGTAGCTCCCGACATTTGGAGTGCGACCTCCAAGTCACCTAGGAATTCTGTAAGACCCTTATTTTTCAAAACTCTAATTTATGCAATTTTAAGGTATTTTATGTTAAATTGCGTAGGCATTCAGCTCAGTTGAATTTTATTTCGTGAATTAAATATCAAAAACATATTTTATTAGAGTTAATAATGTGTTTAATATTTATATATATTTTAATATTATATATTTTGAGACCCGATTTAAATTATTTGTTAGAGAATAATTTAATTATGTTAAGAAAAATTTAATATCGGGCAGATTTTTTTTAAATGTCACTTGTTGCTAAAAAAAAATTATCTGTCAATTGAGTTGCGATGAGAGTAGATATTTTTTTGAAAAAGTAATTAGAGAAGAGATGTGTGTAAGAGTTGTTATATGTGTGTGTGTGTGTGTGGGTGTGTGTGTGTGTGAGAGAGAAAAGCAAGGCTAGAAACAGAAAGAGAAAAAGCAAATCATGTTTCATGCCATTCCACGCCACCTTCACTCTTCTTCTTCCTTTTCTCTCTGTTACCAAAAACAAAGTTTTGGTTTTTTTTTTAAAACAAAACTTCATTTTTCTTCAACTTATGAGCTTTATTTCGAAAAGTGACAGAAGGAAAAGTTGCTCATCTCCATGCTACGATGCTAGTGAGCCAACTTTGGATGTGGCGACGCGAACAAAAATTTTACCGTAATTAATCGCGGTGCCGAAATTGGTTGTTAAAGCTACAATGGAGGTAAGGGCTCCTTCCAAACTTTTAGTTTGTATCTAGGACATTATTTGTGATTTTGTGGAAAAGAAATTTGATGTATTTGATGTGTAAATTTGTAGAAAATGAATTTAATGCGATTATGTGTGATTTAGTAGAATTTAAATTTGAGGTGTGGTTTGTGGTGATCCATATTTGATGTGATTTATATGTTCATAATTATTATTATGAAGTATTTATATGTGATTTATTTGCGGATTTTGTGGAAAATAAATTGATGAAATTTGGTGGTTTATGGGTAAAAATGTGGAGTTTTTAAATTGAGTGAGTTATGTTTGAATTGTTGAAATTTAATTGAGGTGCTATATGTGTGTTGTGGAATTGAATTGATAGTTTTTGGTGTGGATTGGCGGTAATTAAATTTGATGTGTTTGAGTTACATAATGAGTTATTTTCAAATAAATGAGTTTGAACTGAAATTGAAAGTTTACAAAAAATTTAGAGTTGTGAAAAAGTTCAAATTTTAATTAAGTTAAAGAGTTTGAGCAATAAGATAGATTGAAATTAACAATGGTTGGACTTAAAAATGTTACTCTTTTAATTACTCTTGAATTGAGTTTTAAAAAGGAAAAACAAAGTTTAGAGTATTTTATTAACTCAAAAATTTCGGTGCTTTAATAGTCGAGTGTGTGTATGTGATATTTGGACAATATTTGTTTTAATTAGTTTTAACTAAATAATATAGATTATTTGGTTTTAAAAGTTTGGTGTGTGAGAAAGATTTAATTTTGGGAATTTTGTTGTGTTTGGATTAGTTTTATTGTGAACAAATCGTTATAAATATTCATGTTTATGTAGTTAGCTCCTTGAGTCTCGAAAAGGAATCGAGACCGTTGGCACCGAGTTAGCGGTGAGGAGAACTTTGATATATTAATGTTGTTGTGGTGATTTATGGTTGAAAATTTTAGAGATTGAATATGGGTGATTAATGTTTGGAAATTTTGGTGATTCATGTTTGGTGAAATTGATGTGTTCATAATTAATATTATGAAATTTTGAGAATTTAAATGTAACTTGGTGGAAAATGAATTTAATTCAATTTAGGTGTGAACGAAATTTGGAGATGTGATTTATGTGTGGTTGTGGAAATTTAAATTGGTGTGAATAAATATGTTTGAGTATGCTCTGTGGTGTATTTGAAAAATCATTAGTGTTAAATGAGTATTAAAAATGGGGAATCTGTGAGCGACAGCACTCATGTATGTCGTGCTGGTCTGTAAGCGACTGCACGCTAGTAAATCATGCTGATCTGTGAGAGATTGCACCTTGGTAATTAGTACTGGTCTGTGAGAGGCTGTACAATTATGATTTACCCCCTTCGAGGAGGGTTTTGGTTTGAAATTTTGGAATCATGCATTCTAGCATATACGCAGTGCATTAGAGTGCTTGGCACGCGAGTCATGTTTGTTATACTATGATGATTGTATATACATATTTGGTTGTTGTTGTGATTTTTCGTAATTGCTTTAAGGTGTGAAGTTGGGTTAATTAAGTTTTGATGTAATTATGTGTTCATAATTGATGTTATGAATATTCGATGTGTGATTGAGGTGTGAATTTGTGGAGATTAATTTGGTGTTAATTATGTGTTCATAATTGATAATATTAATGTTTGAAGTGTTGATTGATTTAGAGCCATTTTAGAATTGAAAATCTGCATTTTCTCAATTGTATTCGGCTATGACAATGAAGTTTGTCAAAACTTCATTTTTCAACATTATTTATGCATTTTTGGACATATGAAAACCCTTTCGAGGAGTATGCTAAGACGAAAGGTTTTTTTTAGCATTTGAAGATATAAGAATTTTGCTAAGTTATATTTGTTAATTTCGGTTGGTGACCCTTTACAATTATTGTGAAAATTTGGGCTTTGGCCACATATGATATCCGAGTCCATTCCACCGATTGTTACCTTGACGACGGAAACGTCGTTAGACTTCCCTGATCGAGACTCGCCGACTGCTTGGGTATATGACCCCACTTCAAGCAGGGGTACTTATACGGGGAGGGTAGTGAGGACCAGTAGGAAAGTTGGGGCAGTATTTCTTGTGGAACTCACTCGCGAGAAAATCGATTATCCGGTACCTTCCGGATTAGTGCTTGAGATGAGTGGAGCTTGGGAAGATGCGAAGGATTCCTTAGTTAGAGTTGAGGAGGAGGCCACTATGGGAGCTGAGGATACAGTGGTTGGACCAGGGACTGGCAGAAAGGATAAGGGGGAAATGCCAGTGGAGCGAGAGATTGTAGGACCATCTAGGCGGGTCGAGTCAGAGCTTCCTTCTCTAGGGAATGATCGCTTGCCGACCATCACTGAGTTATTGAATTGTTTTGAGATTCCAGCGCCGCCGAAGCCACCTATCTCGTGGGTGAATCAGACTTCTGAAGAGCCCGATCCGTCTATGGATGTTGATGAGGATGAGGTTACCTCGAAGATGGATACTGCGTCAGACGGGACTTGTGGAGGTCACCCATGTTATTGTAGTTGCTAGAGTATGATCATATTAGTTTTGTTGTATAGGGACTTGATGTCTTCTTTTGGTGGTTGTACTTATTTCATTTTGGGATAACTGTAACTATACTTATACGGCCAGATGACTTCTGTTTTGGTGGGTCCATGTTCCATTTTTTTGACATGACCATGGGGGGAGTAGTATTTCTTGGAGTAGTGCTTGTACACGTGTCTGCCGAGAATACCCCAGGGGTATGAGCAATGCCTGATAGGTCTCATAACTCCGGTGTATTTTATATTTGGATATTCTGGTTTATTACCTCAAGACTATTTCAGTTGTTATAATTATAATGTAATTAATTATGATATTTGTCATTTGTGCTACACTTTGATATTTTATTAATTGATTAAAGAAAAAATAGACTCGCACTGTTAAAAATCGGGGTGTTACAAATTCCCCACCCGAATACCTCAAAAGTATAACAATCTTGCATTAAGGCTCGACAGAAGAATGCCACGATCAGGCTCATTCAGTAGCACTTCCCCATAATCACTAGGCTTGTCAATCCCTACCTATATGATGATAAAATTAATCTCCACTTTACAAATTCTCAATATTTATTTTCTCCCCTCGTTGATCTATGGCACTCCATTAAAACCTTCATCTCAAACACAAATTGGAATCACAATACTCTCATCACAATTTATAACATCACTATCATTAATCACACGTCATCACATATACTCATCACAATCTTATAACATCAATATCATCAATCATACATTATCACAGAGACTTATCACAAATTTATAACATCATTATTATGAATTATACATCATCATAATCACATAAAACTTATCAAAATGAATCCACCTTTTATTATCACATCACCTAAACATGTCTAATCAAACATATACATAAAATTCATTCGACATCCAATATCACAATAATATCAAATATCACACATTTAACAATAATAATATCAAATGCCACATATTTAACAAAATTAAATCAAATATCACAATAATATCAAATGTCCAACATTTAACGAATCAATCAACATGTTATAAATATTTCTATTCCATATTTTAATCTCACAATTTTCATTTTGCATATTAATTAATTTATCACTCAAAAGGCTACTGTCGTACGTAGCGAGCCCCAGATGAATCGTTGGGAAATACGGTTTTCCCGTTCATCTCACAATATATTATATTCATGAATTCAAACGCTCCCTCACCCTTTACCTTATTTCGACGCTTTCACATATGAGTACGATTCCACGACCAAACAATATTTTTTCTTTGACTATTTGTCCTTCAATTAATCTAACTCGATAGTTTATGGGTAAACGTCAAAAATAAATTATGAGAAGATATTCTAAAAAATTAAATTCGAAAATCGGTCAAGGAAAATTACCATAAATCAGAAAACAAAATAGTGGATAAAATAGCCACTTTTCACACGGTCATTTTGGCATTGGTTTCAGTTAAATTAGAATTACGGTGAAGAAAAACGGTACAAAATAACGAATTCTACAAACAAAGTAGTCGGGTATTTTAGAGAGAAATTGGGGTTGTTAAAAATATGGAAAATTGTGTTTAATTGACTAATTAAATATAAGAAACAACATACTCAAATTTGGAAGAAAGTGGAGAATGTTTTTTGGGACAGTTATCGATCATCGGTGTCAAACGATAGGCTTGTTGTTGGTTTTGCTTGGTTTTACCGGTGCTGGCCGTAAGCTTCCTTCCTTATTCTTTTATTTTATTTTATTAACAATTTAAATACACACATGGGTCAAGCCCATTAGCCTCCTTTGAGGTTTTACTATTACTATTTTTATTTTATTTTTTAAAACACAATTTCATTAGTAAAACATTTTTAATATTTCAAAACTAATAATTTATAAAATAAATTAATTAATCTTTTAAAATTCATTAATAACAAAAACTCTCATATTAAAATTAATGACTATAATTATACTTATTTTTCCAAATACTTATATTAAATTACTACGTAAGAAAATATTTGAAATTATAAAATAAATAAATATAACATCAACACATTATATTAATTACTAACTCAAAATAAATAAATATAAAATCATAATGCCATAACAAGTTTATAAAAAACAAGATTAAATACAATATTACTATTATCTCAAGATAATTATTTATAAAAAAATAACTAAAAAAAGAAAGTAGTTATAAATAATTAAAATATAACTACATGCATACTTAACATCAGTCAAACGCACAGAAAAATATTACATTAATTGGGTACGCGTATATACACGTAAAATCGCACAAAATATTTTTTTTAAATATTACACTAAAATACTATTATTTTTTTAAAAAAAATATATCAAATAATAAAATATAATAATTATTATTTATATCGCTCATTTAATATAATATTTATAAAACTAGCACATCGTAGAAAACACCCATATAACGAAAATTATCCCAAAATTTATCAATAGCTATTATAAAATAATTTTAGCATCAAATTAATCATTTAAAATCCTATTTAAATAATAAAATAGTTTATTATAAAATTTGAGGTGTTACACACATAGGGACCTTATATGTGTGATTGAAGTATGATTGATGTGTGAATATGTGATGATTAATATTGATGTTATGATGCATTCTTGAGTGAATACGTGTTGCTAAATGTTATGAATTTTATTGAGGATAATATTGTTGAGACAAAATCCCAAATTAATGTTTTCATGATAATTAAACAAAAAGTTAATTAAGACTTCTAATTATTATTCTAAGTGTTTTGGTATTTAACATGTGTATTTAAGTGTGCTAAAACAAGATAGGTACCAAGCATTACAATGCAAATCGTATTAAAATCAAGAAAGCAAAATCAGTAAAACGAATAACGTTCTTGACAAATTTCTGAAAAACGAAGAACGTTCTCCACATCTACCATAACAAGAATGATCCTATTTCTATGTAAAAGACTATATCCAAGAAGCGTTATCCATTCCATATCTTCATCAGAAATATAAGAGGATCAATCTAAGCAAGAATCATTCCAAAATTTGAGGACTCAACACCTTGCTTCATAAAAAGCATAAAGCAAGATAATTCTCCAAGTTAAGCAAATGCAAGTACAATTGACAGGTTGTAAAGGACACTATTGTGTACATTCAAACAGACCTGCACACATGACTCAAAGATTATAAACATTTCAGACAACTGTAAAGATCACAAATACAAGTGAGCTCATCTCAAACCAATTCGAAGAACGTTCTTGGATCTCAAGAACATTCCTGGTTTTAGCATGAACAATCCTGCTTTATGGCTGATCTTATCCATTAACTTACTCATGAAAACTGGCCTACTTCGAACATTTAAATGAGCTATCATAAGCTCTCTTGAAGCCTATAAATAAAGCTTCACGATGAAGAACAAATCATAACTCAAAGTGCCAAGAAAAACATCACTCATTCAAATCATACTCGAGCTTCTCAAATCATTCTAAGTTGCAGTTCCATTTCTTAGTGTGATATTAGAATTAGTGATTATTGAGTTCTAATATATAGAATCTATTTCTCAAACAAGAGTTGAGCATTACCCAGATTCTAACATTCTCAAAATCATTACTTTGTAACTCAAGGCTATATTGTTAAACATAGCTTGAGTAGTTGAAATATTTTTATGATTTAAAAGGTAATTTGTAAAATCCTTTCTGAAATAGTTTAAGGTAATCTGTGGAAATCCTTTCTAGGTAAAAAGGTAGAACCTTGTAATAGATCAAAACTGATATGTGGAAACAGTGTGAAAACCAAGAACGATATTGCTTTGAAGCACTTAGTGGAACATCTCACATTTGTGAGGACTAGACGTAACTCGTGTTGGGTGAACTAGGATATATGCTTGTATGATCTCTATATCCCTATCTCTATTTATTATTTGTTTTACATAAGCTTTTTATATTGATAAATTGATATTGATGTTTTCCACTAACCAAGAACGTTCTTCGTTTATAACCAAGAACAATCTTGAGTTAAAACTTTCAGTTTTTTAATAGGAGTTTTAAAAATGGGCAATTATAATTCAAACCCTCTTCCTTATAATTGACATTGTTACTTCAATTGGCATTAAAGTCAGTCTCTAAGGAATAAAAACCCAAAAAGTGTTAGAGCAAAAGATTTAGGAAGATAATGTCAAAAGCTAAATACATTGCTGAAGGAGGGTCATCAAACACACCACCATACTTTGATGGCTCAGATTATTATTTCTGGAAAAGCAAAATGCAATTGTTCTTAAAATCACAAGACATTGTTATGTTGTGAATCATCACGGATGGAGACTTCATACCAAGAGTAGATCAAACCGATGCAACATCTGCTGAAAAGAAAGAAGCAGATTGGGCAGCAGATGAAAAGTCTAAGGTACTTCTAAACTCAAAAGCTCAATTATTTTTATCATGTGCTTTAAGCTTGGAAGAAAGTGAAGGAGTATATGAATGTGATACTGCAAAGTAAGTATGGGACACACTGCAAACTCACCATAAAGGAACAACCCATGTTAAAGAAACAAGAATTGACATTGGCATTTGAAAGTTGGAATTATTTTAAATGAATGAAGGAGAAACAATCGATGAAATCTACTCAAGATTCACAACCATAGTGAATGAAATGCATTCTCTTGGAAAAACTTATTCAGTGCAAGATAGGGTAAGAAAGATCATAAGATGTCTTCCAATCATGTGGAGACCAATGGTGACAGCTATAAGTCAAGCCAAAAATCTTGAAGTATTAGGCTTGGAAGAACTTATTAGAACTCTAAGGGCACATGAAGTATTATTGCAAGATGATAAATGTAACACCCCGATATTTGACAGTGCGAATGTATTTTTTTTTTAAAAAAACAAATTCATAAGAACAAAGAAATAAAGAAGGAAATACTTTTGGATAAATATTTAAGTCGTAACATAACGAAAAAAGCCAACAATATTTACAAGCAGCGGAAATAGTTTTTGAAATACAAACCCAAAGTATTTACACAACAAAATACACCAGGGCTATGAGACCTATCAGACATAGCTCATACCCCTGGAGTATTCTCGGCAGACACCTGTACAAAAATATTGCCCCAAGAATTTTAACTTCCCCACGTCGCATAAAAAAAATGGTACAAGGACCCATCAAAATAAAAGTCAAGCTGACAATATGAGGTATAGGTACAATCTTTCGAATTGAAGTAAATACATCCACAAAAGAAAGACAACTAAACCCTATACAACCCTCTAATCTGATCATGCTACAAAAAGCTATACAACCTGGGTGACCTCCACGCGCCCCGCAAGATCCTTCTGACATAGCTTCGGTCAGGTATGACTAACTACTTTCCCATCTTCAGGGTACTAACCGGTAGGATGATCCTGTTTCTCATCTAAAGGCAAAGCCCAGATTTCCACAATAATTGTAAAGGTCACCAACCGAAATTAACAAATATCACATAGCAAAATTCTTATATTTTCAAATGCTCAAAAGAACCTTTCGTCTTAGCATACTCCTCGAAAGGGTTTTCATATGTCCAAAAATGCATAAACAATGTTGAAAAATGAAGTTTTAACAAACTGCACTGTCATAGCCGAATACAACAGAGAAAATGCAGATTTTCAGTTCTAAAATAGCTCTGAATCAATCAACACTTTGAATATTCATTAAATCAATTATGAACACATAATTACATCAAAACTTAATCAACCCAACTTCACACATCAAAGCAATTACGAAAAATCGCAACAACAATCGAATATGTATATACAATCATCATAGTATAACAAACATAACTCGCATGCCAAACACTTTAATGCAATGCGTATATGCGAAAATGCATGATTCCAGAATTCCAAACCAAAACCCTCCTCGAAGGTCGTTTCACCATAATCATTAAGTAAATGCAGCTATTAAAAGATTCCCCATTTTTAATACTCATTTAACACTAATGATTTTTCAAACACAACACAGAGCATACTCAAACATATTTATTCACACCAATTAAAATTTCCACAACCACACATAAATCACAACTCCAAATTCCATTCACACCTAAATTGAATTAAATTCATTTTCCACCAAGTCACACATAAATTTCTTCTCAAAAATTCATAATATTAATTATGAACACATCAATTTCACCAAACATGAATCACCAAAATTTCCAAACATTAATCACCCATATTCAATCTCCAAAATTTTCAACCATAAATCACCACAACGACATTAATATATCAGAGTTCTCCCCACCGCTAACTCGGTGCGAACGGTCTCGATTTCTTTTCGAGACTCAAGGAGCTAACTACATAAACATAAATATTTATAACAATTTGTTCACAATAAAATTAATCCACACACAACAAAATTCCTAAAAATTAAATCTTTCTCACACACCAAACTTTTAAAACCAAGTAATCTATATTATTTACTTAAAACTAAATTATACAAATATTGTCCAAATTTCACATACACACAATCGACTATTAAAGCACCGAAATTTTTGAGTTAATAAAATACTCTAAACTTTTTTTTTCTTTTTAAACTCAATCAAAGAGTAATTAAAAGAGTAATAATTTAAACTCTAACCATTTTTAATTTCAATCTATCTTTTTGCTCAAACTCTTTAACTTAGTTAAAATTTGAACTTTTTTACAACTTTAACAACGCTAATTTTTTTTGTAAAATTTCAATTTCAGATCAAACTCATTTATTTGAAAATAACTCATTACGTAACAATCTTTCCAGAGACAAATATGCCATATAGAGATGCCTTCAAAAGAATATAGTAAATACGAACACTATCAATATCATACATTATACATAAAAACAAAGGAAAAGTGTTAGAGAAACACAGTAGTAAAGTCCAAACAAAAAGATAAATGATTGAGAAATTGAACATATAATTCAAACCCAACATTAATTCCTACACAACACACCTCAAAACAAACTAAATTCAATTTCAACTAATTCACACATAAACTAATTAAATTCATTTTTCACAAAATCACACCTCAAATACATCAAATTTCTTTTCCACAAAATCACAAATAATGTCCTAAATGCAAACTAAAAGTTTGGAAGGAGCCCTTACCTTAACGATAGCTCTAACACGCGATTACGGTACCGTAATTAATTCCGGTAAAATTTAAGTTCGTGACGTCGCATCGAAAACTAGCTCACTAGCACCGCAGCGTGGCAATGAGCAACTTCCTCTTCTGTCACTTCTCGAATGAAAGCTTAGATCTAGTAAATAAATGGGGATTTGTGTTTTATGGTTTTAGTTTTTGTTTTGGAAAACAAAGGAAGGAAGGAGAAGAAGACTGTGAGTTTGCTTTCTCTCTATTAAAGCATTCTAGCCTTGCCTTGCTTTCTCTATCATATATATATATATATATATATATATATATATATTATAATAATAAATATCTAAACAAATATCTAGATATTTTTATAAAAATCATCATTACGCGTGTCACCTCACATCACTTCACAAACCACTTTTTTTCAGAAAAATATCTACTCTCGCCGTAATTCAATGGACGGATGAATTTTTCTGAAAAATGTTGCATCTTAGAAATTTTTTTCTTCGACAAAAGATTCACCGTAATTAAATAAAATTATTCATCGACGAATAATTTTAATCGGATCTCTAAAAAGATATTTTTGGCATTTAACAAACAAAATGCCATAAAATTGGCTAAAAAGCCTCAGAAATTCAACACAAAATTCCCCAAAATACATAAATTAGAATTTAAAATTAAGGGTCTTACAATAAACCCGTAAAGAAAGGCAAAATAATAGCGCTTTGAAAGCATCTCAAAATTCACCAAGTATTCAACAAATAAATGAGAAAAGTGATTCAGAAGACAACCAAGAAGACGTTGATGAAGATATTGCTCTCCTCACAAGAAAGATACAAAGAATGATGAGGAGAAGATATTAGATCAAAAAGGGATCTCCATATAAAAAGGACTTCAAAACTGAAGTGGATAAAAGCAAAACCACTTGTTTCAAATGCAACAAAGAAGGACATTATAAAACTGAATGTCCATTAAACAAAAGAGTACCAAAGAAATTCCCCTTCAAGAAGATGTCTGATGACATATGACGGGACCTAAAGACATATGACTAACACTCCAGAACACAAAAACTTAGTGGGTACGTAAAGTTAATGGAACAAATCATGCATGATGGTTTTCAAGATATCAAGAAAAGGCCATGGTTCTTGGACAGTGGCTGTTCAAGACATATGACGGGTCATAAGGATTGCTTCATTGTTATTCATCAAAAAAGATGGAGGATCCGTAACATTTGGCAACAATGATCAAGCAAAAATCAAAGGCAAATGAACTATAGGTAAAATAAATTCTGCCAAAATCAATGATGTTCAATATGTTGAAAGATTGAAACATAACCTTCTCAGCATTAGTTAACTCTGTGATAATGGCTTTGAAGTTATTTTCAAACCAAATATATGTGAAGTGAGAATGGCAAATTATGGTGAAATTATATTTTTTGCATCCAGAAAGAAAAACCTTTATATTTTATACATTGAAGAACTACTAGTTGAATCCTGCCTCATGTCCATAATTAAGACAAATGGATATGGCATAAAAAAACTGGATATGTAAGCATGAAAAGAATTTCAAATTTATCAAAATTAGATCTTGTTAGAGGACTTCCTAAAATAAACTTTAAAAAATATAAAATATGTGAAGCTTGTGCAAGTTAAGAGTAGTTTTAAATCAAAAGAATTTATATTAACCAAAAAACCTCTTGAACTACTTCACATTGATCTTTTTGGTCCCATCAAAACTACTAGTCTAGGAGGTATCAAATATGGATTCATTATCATTGATGATTTCTCTAGATACACATGGATACTATTTTTAATGAACTTGGTATCAAAACATTTTTTTTTGATGAACTTGGTATCTCTCATAATCTATCTTATGCAAGAACTCCTCAACAAAATGGAGTTGTTGAAAGAAAAAATAGAACTTTACAAGAGATGGTAAGAACGATCTTGGAAGAATCAAATGTTGAAAATTATTTCTAGGCATAAGCTAAAAACACTTCTTGCTATATTTTGAATCGTGTTTCAATTAGAAAAATCATAAACAAAACTCCCCCATGAGATCTGGAAAAATAGAAAACCAAACATTTCATATTTTCACATCTTTGGTTGTTATTGCTACATCTTAAACAACAATGATAACTTGGGAAAGTTTGATGCAAAATCAAACAAAGCTATATTTTTAGGATATTCAATAGAATCTAAGGGATGTCGTATCTTTAATTTGAAAACCAAAACTGTTGAAATAAGTATGCACATATTATTTTATGAGTTTGATGATATTGATTTAAAAAAGAAACATGACGAGGAGGAAGAAAAATCTGGGAAAACACAACAGATTGTTCCCCAGGAAAACGAGATTGATAAACAATCTTCGTTTCAAACTCCTCCAAGAAGTTGGAAACTAATAGGTGATCATCCTCATAACCAAATCATTGGAGATACAACTGATGACATTATAACAAGAATGTCATTTAAAAATGATGAAAACGAAAACATGGCAATGAGATCCCAAATCCATCAAAGAGGCTATTATTGATCTATCTTGGATTGATGCAATGAAAGAAGAACTTCTTCAATTTGAGAAGAATGAAGTCTAGACCCTTGTTCCAGATCCACTAGATCAAACAATTATTGGAACAATTAGATGGGTCTTCAGAAACAAGCTAGATAAAGAAGGAAAGATTGTAAGAAACAAAGCAAGGTTAGTTGCTCAATGTTATAATCAACAAGAAGGAATAGACTATGATGAAACTTTTTCTTGAGTTGCAAGGTTAGAAGCCATACGAATTCTTCTTGCATATGCATCTTATAAACATATCAAACTTTTTCAAATGGATGTTAAAAGTGCATTCTTAAATGGCTTTTTAAATGAACAAGTTTATGTTCGTCAACCTCCCGATTTTGAAGATCAAAATAAACCAAATCATGTTTTTAAACTCACCAAAGCCTTGTATGGTTTAAAGCAAGCTCCTAGAGCTTGGTATGAAAGATTAAGTTCTTTTTTGATCAAAAATGGATTTTCTCGTGGAAATATTGACACAACACTTTTTAAGAAAACACATAAAATGATATTCTCATTGTTCAAGTGTATGTTGATGATATTAATTTTTGATCAACAAATGAAAAAATGTGTGATGATTTTTCAAAACTCATACAAAGTGAATTTGAAATGAGTATGATGGGAGAATTGAGATATTTTCTTGGTTTACAAATAAAGCAACATAAAAATGGAATCTTCATTTGTCAAGAAAAACATATCAAAGATCTTTTAACTAAATACAAAATGAGTGAAGCCAAGATTATGACCACTCTCATGCATCCATCATCCTCATTAGATAAAGATGAAAGTGGACAATCAATTTCTGAAAAAGAATATAGGGGCATGATTGGCTCATTACTTTATTTAAGTACAAGTAGTCCTGACATTGTTTTTGCAGTAGGATTATGTGCTAGGTTTCAATCTTCACCAAAAGAATCTCACCTAACTGCTGTGAAAAGAATTTTTCGTTATCTTGTTGGTACTACCGATCTTGGCCTTTGGTGTAGCAAAGGTTTTCATTGTGATTTTGTGGCTTATTGTGATGTCGATTATGTTGGTGATAAGATCGAAAAAAAAGCATAAGTGGTGCATGTCAGTTCTTAGGAGAAGCGTTGATAAGTTGGTCATGTAGAAAGCAAAACACAATTGCCTTATCCACCACTGAAGTTGAATACGTTTCAGCAGCAAATTGTTGCTCTCAAGTCGTATGGATCAAAAATCAACTTGAAGATTTTTCAGTAAGATATTCTCACATTCCAATATATTGTGATAATACTAGTGCCATTAATCTATCTAAGAATCCTATTCAGCATTCAAGATCCAAACATATTGAAATAAAACATCATTTTATTAGGGATCATGTGAACAAAAAAGATATTGATTTAATCTTTGTTGATACAAAGAATTAGTTAGCTGACATTTTTACAAAACCTCTTATTGAAAAAAGCTTCAATTCCATCAAAGAACGATTAAAAATCATCAAAAATCCTGCTCAAGATCGTTAAAACTGAAACCAAGACATTCTAGTCATAACGGATAACGTTCTCCGTTTTGAGCCTGTTTGCTCAAGAAAGATCTTTGTTTTTCATCATGAGAAACTTTCAAAATCAGCTTTTAAACTGAAACGTCTGCTGCTTTCCAAAAGGTAACAGCTACCCATGCCCCACTTGCCACATCTTTTTACTTTCCTCCTTCTCAACACTCATCTGACCAATTCATCTAATCACACGTGTGGCACTCTCTCCACTCTTAAACCAATTGCATTCTCTCAAGAACGTTCATCCTTCTCCACTAACCAACAACTTCAACCTTTTGTCTGAAAGTATTCATCTTTTTGTCCCCTTCATCAGTAACCCTAATTTTATTTTCCAAAAATGGTTCGCACCAAAATGTTAACACACAAAAACCCTAGCTCTCTAACACCATCATCATCTCTTTCATCATCTCCAGTTCGTTCACCATCACATCCGCCAAGACCAACACCCCCACATTCATCTTTAGAGAGAACATTATTTGATTACATGTCATCGTCACTAGAGTCTAATCCCTCTCCGATCACACTGGAACCACTCGCAACCATTCTTCCTCCATTGTATCAACACCCTCATTCTTCAATCAATCAAGCCCCACCCCATCTTCGAAAAACCCTTAACCCTAGTTCCAACACTTCATCCTCCAAACGAAGATCAATGCGTGTTCTGACAAGAATTTCTTATGTTGATTTTGAATCCTCACCACCACCACAAAATCCTAAATCACAAACTGTTTCTCAATCCAAATCTTCCAAACCAAAATTCCCAGAAATCTCAAAACCCCAACAACTTCAAAATCCTCCAAATCTCCTTCAAAAGTGTTTTCACCCAAAACCACCTCCTCTAAAACTAAACCCACGATTCCAAAATCCCCCTCATCTTCAACAATATCTTTGTTTTTAGCCTCTAAATAAATTAAAAAATCATAAGTTTTTTATTTAAGTAGAGTTCAACTCAAGAACGTTCTTCGCCCCAACTCCCAACTCAAGAATGTTCTCCACTCAAAACTCAAGATTGTTTTCCACTCGAAACTCTAGAAAATTCTCTAGTCAAAACTCCAAATCCAAAATCAACAAAAATCTCCAAACAACAACAACAAAACCCTCCACCAAACCTTCTTCTTCCAAAATCCATATTCCACCTTTGATTCCTTCAAAATTTAAAACATTGTATGCTGAAAAATGGTCTCAACGACCTATTGGCATTGGTCGGGTTTTTAGTTTTGAAAACCTACAAGTTGAAGGAATCTCCATTCAACATCATACTGATGAACTTGGATGGACTGATTTCCTTAAAATTTCTGACTGCTATTACCCTGAGGTCATTAGAGCATTTTACTGTAAAGCTGAAGCATTTGCAGATAAATCCCTCATTGTCTCAACATTGAAAGGTATTGAGATACGTATAGAACCCTTAATTCTGGCTGAAATTCTTCTATTACCATATGAAGGCCCAACTGTTTTTGGAAAATACTGGTACACAGCCTTGAACAACACCAAAGAAGAAGTGTTTCAAGAACTGTTTATTGATGGGTCTACAAAAAATTTCTCAGTTGACCTAAAACTACTTCCAAAAATCTTTAACCATATAAGTCAACACTCCATCCTTCCTTATTGTGGCAGCCTCGAATTTGTCTCTGATAATGATGGACTAATCATTTATCATCTTCTTCATTATAAGAAGCTGAAACTGCCTTACCCAACAATCGAACATATGATTGTTGTAGTTCACAAGGATTATAAGAGAAACACTGCTCCATATGGCATGGTTTTCTCCAAAAAATTTAGGCATTTTCAGATTCCCTTTCTAACTGAAACTTCCAACATTAAGATCTCAAAATTCTCATCCAAAAACATCTCCCATATAAAACAAATTCCCACCATTCCACCCTCACCAAAATTTGCTTTAATTCGTCTGCAAATAAAAGTAAAAGGTTTGCACGCGCTTTTGTTGACAACACTAAGCATTGCTCACCTCAAGAACATTCTTCCACTCTCCAACATGAAGAAGAGTGTTCTCCATCTCCTATTGTTCCACAAAATCTGAATCATATCCTTGATCAAGTTTTTCCTCCAGCATCTACTATTCCACCCTTCACCAATCCATCCTCTCAAGGTAATCTATGCCCTCCACTTCAAATTCAGCACACCTCTATGATGTCACTAGCATTTGTGTCCCCACAAAAACATCTTCCTCTATCTTTCGTATAAGCCAATATTTGGTCTTTCCAGATTCAGACATAGATGGCCCATCTGTTTCCGCTCCTACAAACTCTTTTCCTCCCATTAATACTTTATTTGCCACCTTATCTACATTTTGTACCACTACTGCTCCATCCCAAAATACTCCTCTCACCACTCCAATTGATGATGAACATCATCCTTCTAAAAGGACCAAAATGGAAAGGGAAACATCCAAAACATATAAGGAAATCCCGATAATCTTTGCTACCCTTCAAACCATCATAGAAAATCAATCTTATCAGGACAAAGAGCAGGTTATTCTGCAGGACTGGATGGCTACTCATCTTGCTCCGAAGCTCGGACTTGAGCCTCCAATGCCTAATCCTCCTCCAATTTTTCCTAACATACCTCAACTGTCACTGTCTCCATAATCTAAGGGGTATTCACCTTCACTATCTTTCTGATTTAGCTTTAGATTAAATCTCCTATTCCTTTTTTCATTGAGAAAGGGGGAGAAGTTATTTAGATTTTAAGAATCATAAGTTTTTTTTGTATGAATACTTACTACTTTTGTGTTTTTTTTGAACCACCTTGTAATGATCTAGATCTTTATTGTTATATCCATGAAATATTATTATTTGGTTCAAATGATTTGCACATATTGAGGAGGAGTTTTTACTAAAAAGTTCTCTGAATTATTATTAGAATCAAAATTAAAAATCTCAAATAACATGTTTTGTCGTCATCAAAAAGGAGGAGATTGTTGAGACAAGATCCCAAATTAATATTTTGATGATAATTAAACAAAAAGTTAATTAAGACTTCTAATTATGATTCTAAGTGTTTTGGTATTTAACATGTGTATTTAAGTGTGTTAAAACAAGATAGATACCAAGCATTACAAAGCAAATCGTATTAAAATCAAGAAAGCAAAATCAGTAAAACGAAGAACTTTCTTGACAAATTTCTGGAAAATAAAGAATGTTCTCCACATCTGCCATAAACAAGAATGATCAGATTTCTATGTAAAAGATTATATCCAAGAAGTGTTATTCATTCCATATCTTCATCAAAAATATAAGATGATCAATCTAAGCAAGAATCATTTCAGAATTCGAAGACTCAACACCTTCCTTCATAAAAAAAGCATAAAGCAAGATCATTCTCCAAGTTAAACAAATGCAAGTACAATTGACAAGCTATAAAGGACACCGTTGTTGTACATTCAAATAGACCTGCACACGTGACTTAAAGATTTTAATCATTTTAGACAATTGTCAAGATCACAAATACAAGTTAGCTCATCTCAAACAAATTCGAAGAACGTTCTTTGATTTCAAGAACATTCATGGTTTCAGCTTGAACAATCCTGCTTTGTGGCTGATCTTATCCATTCACTTGCTCATGACAGTTGGCCTACTTCCAACGGTTAAATGAGTTTTATATGCTCTCTTGAAGCCTATAAATAAAGCTTCATGATGAAGAACAAATCAGAACTCAAAGTGCCAAGAAAAACATCACTCATTCAAATCATACTCGAACTTTGATGACTCTTCATCATATGCATATTTTCTCATTGTTTTAGTCTTATTTATCCTCAATCAGCAGTTAAATTAAGGATTTATTTGATATATTTTATTTATTTTTGTTCTTTGAGTTGATAAAATGTTTTGTGTTTTTATTTCTTTGATTAAGTAGGAATTTTTCGTAATTTTACATTGTGTTTTGTTTTAGTGCAGTGCTGAATTTTGGTGAGAAATCAACATGACATATGTAGAGTATTTCATCCATATCTGGAGTTGTAGATATCCCATTGGAGTCACACCAGGAGCAAATGAAAGCTAAGTTCCATAGCTACAACTTTCATGAAGACACCGGAACCAAATCCAGACTCGAAAGAGGGGGAAAATGCAATATACGCCCAAGCGCTTGGAGCGCGCCCAAGCGCGCCTGAAGCGCTTTTTCCAGCATCTGCTACTGCCCAAACACGCCTGGAGCGCGCGACGCGCACCAGCAACCATAAAAACGCAGATTATTTTTACTGTTTTAGGGATCTTTTTCACTATTGGGAAGTTGGGAGACTTATGCCCTAGCATAGAAACTCAAAGACGGCCGTTTCTAACATCATTGGAGCAGTTTTATCAAGAATCATTCATGAATCCTTCTTGTAATTCTTCTCTAATCTCTATATCTTTTATCTCTGTCATGAGTAACTAAACCCTATTTGTTAGGGATGAGTGTAACAAGATGAAACCCTTATTTTTATGATTTGATTTCTATTTATATGAATGAGTTTATTGAATTATTTTTCTCATCTCTGTGCTTAATGATTTTTATTGCTTGATCAACATTAAAATGTTCTACGATTTGTATTTTGAAACGGAAGTGGACTTTACGAATGCTTGAGATGAGAAATTCATGAATTTGTAGTCTAGACATAGGTGCAGGTCATGAAACCAATTAAATTAGTTGCAAAACAATAATTTACAAGAGAATTTCTATACGGTAATGCTTAATTCTAATCTTAAATCCACTAAGGAATTAGGGGTTACTTTGGAATTAAAGGTTCTGTCACTAAGACATTAGGGCAAGAATAATAAAGAGAATTCAGTAATAATTTAATAAAGGAATTCAGTAACTAGGATCAAATTAGACACCAAGGTTGGATTCGAAGTGAAACTCATCCCTGACATTTTTCTCATTATAAAGGATCAATTTTATTATTGTTGTTAATTTCAAATATTATTTCAATCAATTCGTAAACTTTTTGTTCAATTTTAGTAATTAAAATTCAATAGTAAAACGCAATCCTTGAGTTCGACACTCGGTATTGCCGTTTTAATATTACTTGCAACGATTCAGTATACGTGTTGAAACGCTATCAAGTTTTTGGCGCTGTTGCCGGGGATTGCCATATCACTATTGAATTTAATTTATTTACTTAATTGAAATTTTTTGCTCTGCAATAAAATTTTTTATTTTTATTTTTACTTTTTTTTATTTGTTGAACTTGCTAATGTCATGTCTAGTGGTTTGTCTCTTCTTTGTTTGAGATAATTATTTGCTGTATAGCATGGAAGATTATAATGATGATATTCTACTACAATTATATGAAGAGTGGGATACTTATCTCATATCAGGTATATGTCGCATGATTGAGGGACAAATTTTGAGCTATACATTTTTAAAATATCACCCTCAGATCCCTCCGATGCAGCCTTTTAGGTGTGACTTTTGCGAAGAAGCACATAAGAATGGACATTGTTCAGATGACCTTGATGAACTAATAGAATATGAAGAATTTTTTCTCAAAGTTACAGAAAACGACGAGTGTTATATTAAAAAGATC